>NC_034428.1:4645599-4655514 GCF_002078875.1 Numida meleagris | reverse complement strand
GGTCCTAACCCACCTTCTGAAATGGGTTGTGATTTCCATGCCGATCATGGCTCTGGTTCAAAAAATATTTGTTCTGCATTTGCTTTCTTTCTCTGCTCCCCTCTAACTACACTTTCTCAAACTCTCCCCCTAATAAACGGTTGAGCACCTTTCTCTGTGTTTTAAATGCAGCGTCGAAAGCAAAGGTTAATGCTGGAGATTGCATTCCAATTGAAAACGCGGCAACCGGTAAATTTGGTTTGTTTAGAGTGGAAATGCTTGAACTGCTGTGGATGGGTGGCGGGTGCGAGAGCGCGGGGGGAATGCGGGTGGGAGATGTGCCCCGGCTCCTCGCTGGGCAAAATTAAATTTCAAAGTTTAATGAGTTGCGAAGGGCGCTGGATTAAAAAGCCTGGTCCCCGCGCTGCCAAAACTGAAGCGGCGCGATGAAGGGAGAGAGAGAGAGAGTGAAAAAAAATCCCACCAAACCCGAAACGTCAGGGAACAGAGCAAGTGAAAAATGTCAGGGCAAATTGCTCTTGACAGTGTTAATATCTGCACCTCATAGCAATAATTACATGTAAATAAATAGTGAAATAGCTCTCAGCTGGAGTCTGTACTCCGAGTGCAGATGCCACTAACAGCCAGCTGGGGACCTTTCGCTCTTCCACTGTCGCTTTCCCCCTTTTCTTTCCTCCCTCCCTCCCTTCATTTAATCTCTGCCAGAGCTGTGAGCGCAACACTGCAGCCCTGCAGCCCCTTTCTTTGGGGCATCGCTGCCTCCTCGCATCGCCCTCCCCACCAGGGGCTGCTTTTAGCCCCTTGCCAAGGGAGAACAAACTTCAGTGGATTCACGTCTGGTCATCTTGTGAGGAATGCTGAGAGGTGAGAATGGCTTGGCTGGCTGTCCTTCCACCACTGTGGGCTCCTAAAATGTCAGGAGGGATAGGGCTGTCTGTTTCAAGCAGTGGGATTATGTTCTTCTTATCACCAAGGTTGTCTCTATTTCAAAAGGACATGGGAGAACATAAGGCTCAGCATCAGCATCAGGGCGCTAAAAGATGCTTCATTTCCAGAGGAGAGGCATCTCCCACTGCTATCAGGAGCATCTGCAGAGATTTATATGCCTGAGTGAGCCTGAGCTGATGCCTCTAACCCTTGTACAAATGAAGACCCAATTGCACAAACCCACATTGTTCTGCATTTCTATAGACCCACGTCACTCTGTATTTCTACAGACCCACATCATTCTGCACTTCCACAAACACACACCATTCTGCATTTCTATAGACCCACATCATTCTGCACCTCTGCACCACTCCTTCCTAGGGCACGGCTCAGCACAGGGCATCATGTGAGACTGCTAAGACCTGAACAAGGGTAAAAAAGCCATTGCATCATCAGCATTAAAGCCCACTGAGGACTACTAGGCAGACAAACCACGTTGTGGGTTGTCTGTCCCAAGTGCTTCTGTAATACGGCCAAAGGGATGCGGGTGTTTGAGTGGGGGAGACTCCATAAAATAAACGTGCAGTTGCATAGAGAATCATGGAGTCATTAAGGTTGGAAAAGACCTCTAAGATCATCTAGGCCAACCATCCACCTACCACCAATACTGCCCATTAAACCATGTCCAAAAATCCATAGATACACAATTACTACAAGTTGAAGTACTTTTATAGAGAAGGCCTTTGGGGCAAGAGCAAATGGCCCTGACTGCACCATAAGTCACAGGCAATGAGGTTCCTACCTTACATGTCTAAATTTAAGCAGAACAAAACCCTCGTGCCTCCGTTCTCGGGCTTGGAGATAACAACCATCCCTGTGGTACAGGGAGAAGAAACGCTTCCCAGGATGATGAGATGCTCAGATATTACGATGAAAGTCTTAGATAAAGCTAAGCTCATTATTTTAGCCCTGTTCTCTTCCACTTGGTCCATTTATCTCTTCGCACCCTCAGTTTAGCTCCCAGTCCTACAAATCAGGATTAATTATAAGCCATAAAGCTCTGCTAACCAACCAGCAAGCCCATGCTGCTTACTCCTCATTGCTGGGGGAACTGAAATAACTTGTGGCTGGGGACAAACAAACCTGTAAGGTTGCTCACAAGGGCAGGAATGGTTTAGCCCAACCTAGGATGTAGGCAGACCTCGAAACCCAGGGATCGCTGCTCCTGTTGCTTAGTGGTTTGGGAGATGCCCCAAATGCACACCCATTGGCATCTCTCCCATCTAAACAGCATCACTCCAAGGCTGAGCCGCCAGACCAAAGGAAATCAATACAATTAACCTGCCACTGATAGGATGGAGACGTTCCCACTGAACCACTGCCTTGTATAAGGGAGAAAAGCTTTGAGGCCTTTCCTTTCGGCTAATGAAATTCACAACAACACCCCACACTGCACTGAGCAACAAACACAGCTCCATTATTTGGAAAACAAATATGTTCTTTAGAGCTTCCTGGTTGTCAAACACCTTTTTGTTTAGCTCAACAACTAATCCACTTATCGGAGGATAAAGCTGCCAGTGAATCAACAGTATGATAAAAGCATGCACAAAATTAGCAAAAATTTGCCTATGGCTCCTGCACATTTAACAAACACCAGCTAAGAGAAAAATGATTCCTATTTTTTTTTTAATAACTGAGATCCCCAGGAGAGATTCTGTCAGATAGCAGCTTTTATTTTGCTTGCAGTTTTTTTCCCCTCTCTCTCTCTTCGTATATAACCCATGCACTGAGGCTGGGAGATGCTGGGAGCTGATATCAGATCCACGGTGAAATTGGCAGCATTTGAATAAGCAAGTGATGCAGCGAGGAAAAAAATTAATAAGGTTTTATATATATATGTATAAAATGAAAAAGTAGCGCTCAGGCATTGGCTGCTTCCCTAAGACCTCAGCTTTGCTGGATGTTTTCCTCCTCATCAGGTTGTAACACTCGTAAGATGCCGGATTTGTCCTTCCCTGCTCTTCAGCGTGCATTGCACACACGGATGTGTGCAGAGATGTTCTTGTGAGATTTCCAGCATTTTTGGACACGGTTATAAACCAGTGTGTGTGAAAGAGGGAAGGAGAGGAAGAGGGGATGAGAACTCCTTAAGGCTGGACTGGCCCAATGAAATGGAACGCCAGGTTCCTACAAGACCAATGCATCTCTCCATAGCGCATAGTGTGAATGAAGAGTGATTCAGCTTTTCCGAGGTCTGACTGATTTTCTGATGATTCCTGCCTCTCTGTCATACAGAGAACATAAGATGACCTTGCCCCCAACGGAAGTGGGTTGGATAAGAGACAAGGACAAGGTTCCACCTTTCTGGGCAAACTGTGCCAGTGCCCCACTACACTTATTACAAAAACTTCTTCCTTATCCAGTCTAAATCTCCCCTCTTTTAGAAACCAGTTCCCCTTGTCCCATCACAACCGACCCTGCTAAAGAGTCTGTCCCCTTCCTTGGTGAGTTGGACTAGATGACCTTTAAGGGTCCCTCCCAACTCAAAAGATTCTATGATTCTATGATTCATTCCAATATTCTTCTCTTTCCCCCCACCAACTTTACCTAGGCTTGAACGGGACCACGGCACATGACCACGGGATCATTTAGGGGAGCTGGGAATTAATCAAGAGGCACCCACCTGTCAGGCTGGTATCTGGAACTAAATGGAAACACTTGCTAGTACTTGACCTCTCGCCCTCCAGACAAGCCTGCGGCTCTTGAGTGGTTTGAGAAACCCTCTTGCAGCTCCGAGACCCCAGGTGAAATAAAGCAAGGGGAGAGCTGCAGGAGCTGGGTAATGAGCCATGGGGGAAGCAGAAAGAGCTGGTGGGGGAACCAGCAACCTTCTGGCACTGGTGGGAGAATTCAGACGAAGAGCTGGTGCAAAGACTTGGATGCAACGATGGAAAAAAACAGAGCACACCATGGTTTGGCCAGTAAGGCAAGAAAAAGAGCTGCCTGAGGCTCCATGCCGTGCAGGATGGGTAGTAAGAGATGCTGGAGATATTTGGGGTGAAATATCCCTATGCCTTTCCATGTGTCCCCTGGATAGGTTTTGGTTTGGATGAGCTATATCCCATACATTGGTGCAGGCTGCTCAGCACACTTTGGTGCTCCATCTGCCTTTCTTGTGCTTAGTGGAGGCCAAAACTCCATGCCGACGAGTGAAACCCAAGGCAAAGCTCCATCTGCTCAACAGCAGGAGAGAGCCCTGAATGCCTGCCAAAGGATCTTCAAATTCCACATCTTAATTTTTTAAAGAGAATCTTGCTCTTTAACATGCATGGCCAGATTATAAACTGATGCAGAATGGCTCAGTCATCACTGCAACCTCGGAGCCAGATGACGTGAGCACAAAGATGTCACTTCTAGTTTGATCTTCAGCTTTAGGACTTTGGGCTTCAGCTTTAGGACTTCTGGGTTATCTGTGTGAGAAGGGGAAGGACAAATACTCCAAGCAAACCAGCTTTCACCAGCTGCCCCAGTATCGAAGAGAGAAAAAGCATAGAACAAGATCCGAGCCAACGCATGAAGCACTGGGACATCATCTTACACAGTGGGACAGAATCTAGGAAGATGTCCCCTGGATCTACACACCATGGAAAGAATTTATACCCAGAAGCCAGCTGGAGGCAACACAGACCCCAAAATGTCTGGGTGAGAGATGGCACTCTACAGATGGGCATGGCTGCAGGGCCAGGGCAGGGCATGGGGCTGCAATGAGCAGCACGCACAGCCCAGGGCCCCATCAGAGCTGTCGGACAGAGCTGCTGAATCCTGCATTGGCTTTTAGGGTCGGGGAGACCCCATGTGGCTCCTAATTCGGGGCTGGATTTGTGCTCAGCTGCGCACTCTAATCGCTAATTAAAGGTTTGCCATCATCCTCCAGCAGCTGTCAGTGTCCTACAGGTCGATCCCCAAGCAACACTCTGCTGAGCCAGAGCTGTCGATTGGAAAGTTCATTGTATGGGCAGTGTCCAGCCCCCTCCCCGTCCTCAATACACCCGGGTATTTATTTCCTATTTATTCCCTTTATTTCCAATGCTCTGCACAACCTCTTCTCCCTTCCTGCAGTCCAGCCCCTCAGTATTTCTTGCTTTCTCCCCTTGTTCGTTCTTCATTTTTTCCCTTTTCTTCTATTTCTTTTTTTCTTTCATTCTTTCTTTTCCTTTTTTTCTCTTTTTTTTTTTTTTGAACGAAAAAATGTTATTTTGTGCCTCCTGAGCCTTGCCGGCTGGGCTCTGCTTCTGTATCAGCTGGAGGAGCTTATGAGCCTCGTCTCCTCGGATTTAGACTGAAATTTTGATTTTCTGCCGCGCTCAGATAATGTGGAAATCCTGTTCCCCGATATTTACTGTTTATCAGCGCAGCGCAGCGCAGTTCTGGGGGGAAGGGAAACTCCCCCTCTGTGTCCCCCCTCGTCCACTCCAGCCCCCCCATCCTGCATGCTAATGGGGTCTCACTTTGGAGCAAACCTACAACAAAAGCCTAATTACAGTGAGCGGAGGGGAAGAGGGACGAGCCCCATCATTGGAGCCTACAGGAGCATGGGGTTAGTCCCCCGTCCTTTTGGTGACCACTGAGCCCCCTCCTTGTAAGTTTTGTCACCTCGGGAAGACCTCAGTCTGCATCAAGTTGAGGATGGGAAAGTGAACATCTGTTTCTCCAAGCTCCACACCTGGATCCAACGTTCCCTCAGCATCCGTCCCTTTCCCAGGAGCTCCATGTCCCTTTTGCATCCATCCCGTGCGCATCCCTTCCGTGGAGATTAGTGTCACTGAGCCCTTGCAAACACACTCCTACGAGGAACCTGGAGGGAAAGCAGGGGATGCTTCCCCGCCCGACGTGAACCAGGCAAGAAAAATAAAGCAGTCATAAGAAAATCTGGGGCTCAGCAGCAGGGGAACATCTCTAAGTGGCCGGCGGGGCATAATGCCTCGCTATTAATGAGGCTTGCCACCGATCCCTAAAAGGATTGGTTATTGTCAGATAGTGCACGGGGCTTTCTCTCTGCCCCCCAGCCCCTGGTGGGGAAGGCAGGCATTTCCCTGTGGTTGGGATTGAGCTGAATGATGTCCTGGTCACCTACAAACGTGCTGGGCTTTCTCTGAAACCATCATTAGCGGCGGCAGCGGGGTAACGCGGCATGGAGGAGGAAATGGGAAAAAGAGGGTTTAAGAAAAGAAAAAAAAAAAAAAGAAAAGGAACAGAAGGGGGAAAGGAATGGAAAGGGAGACGGGAAACGTGATAAAGCTCAGCCAGGCGCTCCCCGCTCGCGCCGTTCTCCGCGCAGCTCTTCTGGTTTAAAGTGACTCCGCTTCTTATGGAAGCGGAGAGGCGGTATTAAAAAAAAAAAAAAAAAAAGGAGAGAGGGAAAAAAAAAAAAAAAAAAAAAAACCAAGACACAGAGAGCTTCCTTATCTCGTGGAGACAGTTGTCAGGAATCACTTTGACTGAGTCGTTTTGTCTCCATGCTTTTTTTCGCTGTCAAGCAGGCCTCAGGACATGGATCAAAGGAGAGGCGCCGAGCGCTTGCTGCAACTTCTGATCCCTTCTCGGTACAGACGCGCGAGTGGCAGACAGCTCTCCTCCACATCAAATGGCAGGAGAGGAGCGGGAGGAAGAAGGGAAGGGAGAGGGGGAAGAGAAGCTGGGAGAGAGGCAGAGAGGAGGCAGCGAGGGGCTCTGTGCCATTCCGGAGCTCAAGGACAGATAGGCAGACAGACAGACAGCAGCCTTTGATTTCCCCGTTCCCCATTGGGAGCGTCCCCCTCCCAGCATCCTTCCCAAAAAGTTTTCCTAGTCTTCCAACCAGCCCACAGTTCTCCCGCATTGCTCACGATCCCCTTTCAGGTACTTATTCCCTGAAATAAGATCCCCCTCATCTCCAAACTGGATAGGCTTAAGGGCTGACTCCGGCTTACCGCGGCGAGCTAAGACCCTCCACACCTTTGATCACTTCCCCGCTCGCCCACCCCAGACCCTGCTAGGATTTCTGATCTCCAGCTCCTGCTGTAAGTGGATCTGTCTGGGGGAGGCAGGGAGCAGCATCTCTCAGCACCCGAGCATCTCCCTTTCGCCTCTGCAAGGAGGAGACCCCTGGGTGGCACGCACCCTACAACCCAGTAGCACCCCATAAGGTGCCCCCTGGCCTCTGTGCATGCTATAGAAGCACAACCCTACAGCCATACACTGCTCCCTCCACTATGCACAGTGCATCAGGAACCAGCAAGCTGATGCAACGCCCAAATTCTCATCTCACACTAAAGACTGGCTTAGCATCCCTTCAGTGCACATCTCTCCCACGAGCCCCTCCTGATGCTTCAGGGTGTAATGTGCACGGCTCATCTCAGCAGCCCCAAAGGATGCTCTGGAGGTGGACACAGCCCCAAAGGATGCTCCGGGGATGAGGATGCAGCCCCAGGGTCCCCTCGGCTCTCCCAGCCCTTGGATGTCCCACTTGCAACCTGTACCCACGTGCTGTCAGCAGTCCCAGCAGCTAGTTGCCTTTGGGATGGGAGCAAGCGTGGGTTCCCCTTTCAAAGCACACCCCTTAGGGCTAGGAAAGCTGGAGGTCATGGACCCACAACCTGTTCCACCTCCTCATAGCTCTGCTGTTCTCCCACATCCCCTGAATTCAATATACTTTCCACAATCCCTCTTCATGGAAAAAAAGAGAGGGCATGTTGGGCTTCGTGCCTGACCCACTGCTGTAGGTTTTCCCTATCACAGACGACTTCTCACAGCTGGAGCACAGCTGTTACCCCGTCGCCAGGCTTTAACAGGCTCACACAATGCACGAGCACACACGCTGGTGTGCACACACGGATATCAATGCCCTCGTGCACGCAGGCGTGCAAGGCTCAGAGTCCTGCCTCTGAGTCCTAACTATTCCTTTTGTTGCATTCCTCCCTTTTAAGCCTCTCCTCTATTTTGTGTCCCGCGTCCCAGCGCTGCCTTTCCCTGCTGTTTCCCCTTGGTTCCATTGGCAGCAGCCAAGCTCTTGCCTCCGAATGCCAGAGGTTGCTCCGACCTGCCCGTCGCCAGGCTGGAAGCTGCATTAATTGCTAATCTCTCCTTTTCTCTATCCGCCCTGCCTGCCTTGTCTCGTGTTCCCTTATTTATTAAAAGTGGGGAAAATCCTGCATTTGAATTCTCCCAGTCTGTGGCACCTTCACACCTTCCTGTGTTTATTCTTCCTCTTATTGGTCTCATTGCTTTTTTGCCCTTTTTTTCCTTTTATTTCTTCTCCTGTTTTCTCCTTGTTCCCCTTTTTCCCCATTTTGTCTATCTCTGATACACCGTGCCATCCAATCCTGGACCTCCTGACTTTAATGAAGCTCCTCTCAATATCCCAAGGCTCGGGGAGCAACTGTTTGCTCGGAAATCAGTCTTCCTCGTATATTAAAATCTCAGCAATACACACAGAGCACAACCACTGGGGTGCAAATCGCACCGTTACACAACAATCACAACAAATGCAATCAGTGCTACCCAGAGCACTAGAGTTGGGGTTGAGGTAACAAGGTGCTGCTTTGTTCCTAGCTGGTTTTCAGTGGGATCTGAAGAAGAAAGAACGAGAAAGAAATCAAGGCAACCCACAAAACCTCGTCTCACACCCTTAACAGGGGCTAAGAGCACAGCCTCTTGCAAGCATAGGGGAAAAGTGAGGGAGCGTGGTGAGTTATGAGCCCAACAGGTGTAAAGTGTGAGGGAAGACAGTTTTGCTGCAGAGGAAGGATGGGCAGAAGGCGTTTTGGATCCTGCTCCTTTGCTCGCGGGAACAAAGTCGTTAAGAACCAGGCCAAAAAAATAAAATAAAATACGTCTCCATTTTCACACGAGAAAAAATGTTCCCTTCTCCCCTTTTGCCGCTGCTTGGAGCAGAGGCGTCTAATTGACAAGAGCAGATGGGCTCCGTTTGGTTAAATAGGAAAAAAAATAAAAATAAAAAATAAAAAATGAAACTTCAGCAGGGAAAGCACCAGGTTTCCTGGGACACATGCATGAAACATTTCAAGAGATGGAGCTGAGCTGCATTTGACACCGCGCGAGGGAAAACGCCAACGTGGTCTCAACAGAGCCAGGTTCTCCCTGGTGGAAAAGGACATGGGTTTGAGCACGTGTTCCTCCTAAAATCCTGCATACAGCCTGCTGAAAGGATGAAAAAGACTCAGCGAGGAAGGATTGGGGTGTAAGGAGAGGTTGGGGAGCAAAAGAAGGATGGCAGTCAGCTTCGGAAGGGGGAAAAGTTCACGTTGGGGATTCAGAGTCCTCTAGAGAGATGGGGGAGGTGGAAGAGGCATCATATGGGGGAACAGAGCAAAGAGGACATGGGGGAAAAACGGAATGGAAAAGGAGGGGTAGGAGAGAGGGAAAGGAGAATGGGAAAGGAATGGAGTGGAAACACGGAATGGAGAAAGGGAATGGGAAAGGAAGGTAGAGGAAACCAGGGGGAAAGGTTCAAAAAGCCCTCGTGTGGGGTGGCACCCAAGAGCGTCGGAGGTTAAAGAATATTAGAAGAACATGTTCCTACACCAAGATAAGCCGGAGAAATGAATCCTTATCCGCCCAAAACCAACCCTTTAAAATTCGAGCGAGAGAAGGGTCTCCTTTCAGGGAAACGGGGAATCCTTAATGCTTCCTCCCTCAGCAACTGTAATGCCAGGATGTTCCCAATCTGCTTTGAGGGATGGAAAGATTAAGAATAATAAAAAAATTGCAATAAAATATGTGTGAACGAGGGGGTAATTGTGGACAAATGCAGCATTCAAATTCATTTTTCAGCTCTTTTACACACCATTTCAATCTTATTTTCTGCTTGTTAATGAGATCTTGTTGGTTGGGGTGGGCACGGCTGCCCAGTATCGCTTGGGTAATTGCACATAATTTTCTCTCTACTAGTGATTTGCATCAGATTTTTTTTTTCCTAATTCTTTGCTA
>NC_034428.1:4640267-4645482 GCF_002078875.1 Numida meleagris | reverse complement strand
AAAAAAAAAAAAAAAAAGGAAAAAAAAAAAGAAGAACCAGACAGAAAGGATCCATGTCACTGCAGGAAGGAGCCAGACACTGCGATGCCTGCTCCCCTCTCGCCAGCAAACATCGTGTCCTTCCCTATTGCCAGGTTTCCCAAAAAAAAAAGGCTGCAGCTGGCTCTTCTCACATTCAGATGATCTCTAATCCCACCCCAGTGGGGCTGAGGAAAACATTACCCTGGGCAGTGGGAAGAGCTGGAGCCTTGGGATGAAGTCGGGAAATACAACGCTTGGGTAGACTTAGGAGAGACATGAGTTGAGAGTGAAAATTTGGGGTCAGAGCCTAACTTTGTGGCTTCAAGGCTCCCTCCAGGAATGGTGATAAACCTGAAGTTGTAAAACCCGATTCCAAAATTTGGTTGGAAACCTTTGGTTTCCAGCCACAGCCACGCTAACTGTGCTGGCTCCATTGCCGTTATGCTGGGAATGAACCCGTGCATGGAGCAAAAAAGCCACTGAAAGCCCTCGGAAAATTAAAGCAACAAATACGAGATGATGAACAAGTTTCTCTTGGCTCTTAGTATTTCTGGAGTTGTCTTAATCGCTGGGCGATCCTGTGGGTTTGCTGAAAGATTCAAAGCTCTCAGAAATAACACGCGATGAAAGCACAGGGAGTGCCTGGCTCTTAACTCTGCCTTAATACATTCTCCAGATACACAGCAGCCATTTGCAATAAACCGAGGGTCTTTTGATTCTGGACAATCAGTTGTAAGACCCCAGCATGCCACAGTGGATGATGAGACACATTTGAAGTACAGGCCTGGAGCCAAAGACTTCTGGAAGGCTAAATTTCAGGAGGTGAAGCAGTAAACAGAACCCTTCTGAAGACATGAAGATGTTCTAAGAGGCAGAAGAGGTGTGCTAGAAGGAAAGTAGCTCAGAATACAACACAATACAATGATTATTTGCTGTTTGAAAAGTACCCAGGGAATCTCCCATCACCACAAAGGCTCATTCATTTTCTCTTTACGTTGACTCATGAGGTACTCATCAACTCAATGTCCTCCCACTTCCCACACTTCATCGAATCACAGAATCATTAAGGTTGGAAAGACCACTGAGACCATCCAGTCCAACCATACACCTTCCCTGAAAGACCATCAGAGAAATGCTCAACTGGACTTAACTGGGCTCATACTGAGTTTAGCATTACACTGATTGTGATAAACCTTGTGACGAACCTCACACCAGCCACAGTGAGAGGTGACTGGATGCAAAATATGAAGCAGGACATGGGTAAGGATGTCCTGGTACCTATGGCATTGCAATAATCAGGGTTGATAGGTGTTCCCAGACAAATGGGAAATCACTTATCCGTGGGATGAAAATGAAAATGTTTAAGAGGTATTTATGAAATACCTTAAGGAGATGGGGACCTCACTGTGGTGTTCTCCACTGTCCAGAGCTGCTTTTTGACAATCCGTGACTGCTGCAGCCCCTGGCAGTCGTGGGGGGACACATCTGGCTGCAGCTGGCCTGCCTGTGAAGTTTGCTTTCTGAAACTCTCAGAGCAAGATCTTTCCTTGAAGGCTGTCCCAGCACGAAGCTATCCCAAATAACAGCTCGGGTTACCCTGAGGACTTGCAGGAAGGTCTGGGATGGAGAATGGCATATGAGATCATGCTAGGTATTGGTTTAATCGTGTGGGACTCTTTGCACAACTGAGGCAGTGTTCTTATATCATAGAGTCTCTGAGGTTGGAAGAGACCACTGCCATCTAATCCAACTGTCAACCCATCACCACCATGCCCACTCAAAGAATCATTAAGGCTGGAAAAGACCCCCGAGATCATCTAGCCCAATCATCAACTCATCACCACCGTGCCCGTTAAACCATGTCCCTCAAACATCACCATAGGATGAGGTAGCTGAAGACCAGACTACTCGGGTCTGGAACAGAGGCACAACGGCCTCTAAACTGGGTCAACTGGATGTCCCTGCTGGGAAGTGCCTTACAGATCCAGGAGCAGAGCAGGGACAAGGCACAAAGCCGTGAGTGCTGCAGGCTGGAAAACAAGCAAGAAACGTGGCCATTTCCCATGTCAAGTCTGGGTAAAACTCAGCAACGTCTGCCCTTTGTGTCAGGAGGGGTGGACCGAGCATGGGGGGGACCAAGCCCGCAGAGGCCAAACGTAATCCCCTTTTCTCTGTTGTGGGAATGGAAATGCCATGCTTCTCCTCTTGAATTTCAGCTGCCAGCACCGAGCCCGTCTGGTGGATTCTGGCCGGGACACCCAATCCCAGGGTAACTGGATAGTGTGCTGAGCAAATGCTGGGAGCTCTCGAGCTGGCAGCCCCCACTGCCTTGTCTAAACTGCAAAGAAATCTCCCTCCTGCTGCTGCCGAGGGATGAAACCAGAGAACTGTCTGTTTGCAGCTCAGACAAATTGCCATCATTTTAAGCTTGCTGGGTTTTTTTTTCTGCCTCTTGAATTCCCTCCTTCCCTGCGGTTGGTGTTGACCCCTGAAGATGTCATAGATGGCAGCACAGGAGGATGGGAGCGTTGAGGTTTTACCTGTAATTTGGGTGAATGGCTGAAATGTGCCCATGTAAGCTATGCAGAGCATCCTCTATCCTCTACTTACCTCACCACGTTAAAAAGGACACTTCTAACTGCTCTTATCCAAGTGGCCAAGAGTATTTCTCACATCCCTCCACTAGGAACAGCAGAGAGCTTAGGAAGGCAGTGAGTTGGCAAGATCAGTAAATAGAAAGCAGTTGTAAAATAACCTGGGTTAGCCTTAGCAGGCACAAAAGAAATAGAAGAATTTATATGCTGATATCTTGGCCCTCACATGATTAGAAGCATTAGGAAAATGGGAATCTCCCCTTCTTGGGGGTGCAAAGCTCTCTTTTCTTCAGGACTGCGAGATAATGTATCCTCTCTTCCCCATACAAAGGGCTTATTGGCTCAGGGCTCTATCTTCCCCTACCCTGAGCCTGGGGGCAGGGTAATTTGGGATAGGGATAAGCACAGAAAAAGCATTGGTATGGTCATTTCAATGAGCCTCTGATTGAGCGAGCGGGACTAGTAGTAAGTAGATGATGAAGCTACAGAAATGGAAATTGCATGATGGACTTGTATACGTCTAGTGCTTGTGCAGCTTATCACGTGGATCTCACCCCCAACTTATTCTTTGGTGCTAAATTACACTTGTGATAATAGGAATTAATCATGTGCCCTGGACTAGCTAACCTGCCTTTGAATTCCATACTGTATGCTCATCTCCCAAGCTCAGTGCTATTAGAAACCCCTTGTCAGAAAGATGTCTCCTTATTTCCCCCACACTGTTTGAGGCAATATTCAGCCCCATACCAGTCACACTTCTGCATTTTCTATCTTATGACCATTCAAAAGATAGAAGTGGGATTTTTATACTGTTTCAGAGGAGCTGCAAAATTTCCCTCTTTCCATTGACACTCTATGTTTGTTTTCACACTCGAGAGATCACAAGTTATTGGAGCTTAAAATCTATCTACCTCTGTGATGTCCCCGTTTATTGGACCCCTCCCTAAACAGTTGTAGCCTTTTCATTTCAGATGCCTACCTAATTTCTCCCAGTAGTTTCAAATTATTTTGCGTTTCCTGTCCTAAATTGTGTCACTGGCCACTCAGAAACAACGCCTACAGGGCACTACATGAGTCTCCATATCTCACAACTGACGGAGAGCAAAAGTGAAACACATTTGGCACCCCCCAGGACAGGAGGCACTGCATAAATACAAGTCCTTGCTGCTGATGCTCAGTGTACAGTATGTGCGTTATTGCACTTAAAAAGAAACATGCATTTGGTCGAGTAAACCAAAGACCTCTGCCAAATGAGGTGACAAAAAATCAGAACTCTTATCCCATAATGGTGATGTAGATGGATTAAGTAGGGGGTGTATTCTCAGCCGGTTCAAATCCTGGCATCTCCACTGGCTTCAGCAGAGCCCACTGGCCAAGAAGAACAGAAGCCTCATCCCATGACACGCACATAGCACAAGCCCTTCTCTCTGCTCTCTCCAGATCTGCTGCTGATTGAGGACTTCACCTCCACACTGCTGAGGCTTGTTTCTCTGCTACACACAGCACGCAATGCCATGCATTCAACTGGAAGTAATAGGGCAGAGCCAGGGGAAGCCTTTAGAAGGCAGCAGGAACAAGGCAGGGCTCTGTTTGGGCCTTGGGCAGGGTGTAACTGAGTAAAGTAGTTTCTGCCCTAGAAATCTTTCTGGAGCACTGAGAAGGCAGGCACCGATGCTCTAGGTCCTGACGTCTGCAGTGTGATGTCCTGAATGTGGCAACTAACAGGATGCAAATGCTCTGGCAGTACAGTGCTGAGCTCAGGATCGAGATACTGCCGATAAACAAATTAACTAATTGCTTTAACTAGTCTGCCTTCAAGAATTCATGACAATAACAATAACTCCCTTGTTAACTATAATTCACTGTGATAGCCTGAAGCCTGCCCTGCTCTCAGAGGATCTGGACCAGCCAAACGCTCTCAGCCAAAGAAAGAGAATGGAAGCGGGTCACATACCTGTGGAGAGAGGCCATTGCTAACAGGATTCATGTGGTTGGCAGGAGCTGCGGCATTCATGAAGCTGTCCGAGTAGCTGGAGAAGCTGTGTCGGGCCCCATAGGCAGAGCTGGAGTCGGCTGCAGCGGCGGCAGCGAGCCCTCCCTGGTGCATGGTGGATGGCGGCAGGGGCTGGGGTCTGTGCACGGTGCTGCCCCCATCTGCAAAGAGGTGGTTATAAAATCACAGGATGCCTTGGGTTGGGAGGGACCCTAAATCCCATCCTGCTCCAACCCCCTGCTGTGGGAAGGGTTGCCACCTACTAGGCCAGGTTGCTCAGGGCCACACCACCCTGGCCCATGTTGCTGGCTTTGGGCTGATGGGATCTCAAAGCTGAGCGGAACTGATGTGAGACACACTGGTGTCACAGAAAGGACCGTGAGACGGTGAGTAGAGCAGATCCACCTGCTCTCCAGAGGAGAAAGCGGAGTTTCCATTGATGTGAGCCAAAAGCTGGCCCCCACAACAAAAGAAAACCATCTACTCATTACAAAGGTCTAAGAGGAATCTCACCAATCAGAAATGAATGATGGGATGATGTAGGGGCAAACCAGGGAAGGAATGGCCAATGGGATGATGTAGGGCAAACCAGGGAAGGAATGGCCAA
>NC_034428.1:4584250-4640042 GCF_002078875.1 Numida meleagris | reverse complement strand
ATGTAGGGTAAACCACAAAAGGAATGGCCAGTGGGACGATATAGGGCAAACCAGGGAAGGAACGGCCAACAGGACGACGTAGGGCAAGAGGAGAGTGGGCAAATGAGTACTTACCTTGGGAAATGGTGGTGGTTGGGTAGGTGGAGTCCGGCAGCTGGTACGGGGGCAGAGTCGGCATTCCCGTGGGTGGGAAGCCCCCTGGCAGCAGGTGGTTGAATGCTGCAAGTTGGTTCGCGCCCGCCTGCTTGCGCCATCTCGCTCGTCGGTTGCTGAACCACACCTGGGACAGGGATAGAAAAGAGTATGTGTGACTGTCCGAATATAAGCTCAGTTTGGATAACGCCTTGATAACGCATCCAATGGCAATCTGTCCTGAGATACAGCACTGGCCAAAGACAGGTTCAAGTTGCTGCCTGGCATTGACTTTCAGGGTATTTGTCTCCGCTCCTTAGTCTCTATTCTCTCAAATTACAATACTACCACTGCCCTGTCTCCTGGGTAAAGAGACGTGCATTTAATATTGTGCAAGATATCATTAAGAGCGTGGGAGGGTTCTATCAGCAGTAGAGTGAGACGAAGAGGAATAATTTAGCTTGTGTATTCCGAGACAGTCCATACCAAATAGATGCATTGCTACCACCTGGCCATTCTGCCTCGTTATCTGACAACTATGTGAATTATGCTGAAGGATTAAGTACCATAATAGCAACACGGCTGCACTGTTAGGAGGGATAAATAGACAGATTAGCATCATGGTTTCTATGTTAGACAAGCTAAATAGATAGAACCAGACCGGAGGGAATACAAGGTTTTCTTAGCTCCTCTGTACTGCAGCAAATCACTGTTGTCTGTATGCTAAGACATGCTCTCCTTGCAAGAGGCATTGCAGTGTGCACTAGCATTGTACTGCAGCCAATTTAAATCTCGGTTCATTAAAACATACGTGGTATTAATGCATGTGCAAAGCTGGGCTCGTGTTTCCTACAGCACTAGTTTACCTGTAAGACACGAGGGGAGGTTTCTCTAAATTCCTGTCTGCACTGATGTGTTTTATCATGGGCAATCTCCCTTCTGGAGAGTGGGAAGTGCTTCTCAGGCTGTCTCTTGGGCTTGGTTTACTTTATTTAATCAGAGAGCCTCTCAGGACCGATCCCTGTTTGGGGTTCAGAAGTATGCGGATAAGCTTTCAAGCCAGATGAGAATGCAGCTGCTGGACTTTGTGAGGCCTAAAGGGCTAGGAAACACGATTAAATTTCACAGCAACAAGAAAAAATGGAGCAAAAATCAGGAGTGTAAAGCATTTGGGGGAAAGAAATCCTCCATCGGGCTTCCAAGCTGCTCAACGTCAGGTCAGAAGCTGGGGTTACAAGGGGCTGAGGCGCTGCCATCCAAACTGTCCCCACGTCCTGTGAACCAAAACAAAACTCTCTTCCCTAGATATAATGGAATCCGAGCCCAGTGCTCCCTTCTCTCTTTGGAGGAGCTCTCTGAAATGTATGCAGTGCTGATGTCAGGTCCTTGGCACCCAACGTGCCTCTTTACAGACCTGTCCCTACTGCGCTGCCTGGAGCGGCGTAACCTCCCAACACCTTCCAACAGCGTGACAGAAATAGGTCAGCTCACATCCGATCTGCATTGATCCACAGAGTCCACGCAGGTCGGAATCTCTGTGCTCATTTTTGGCACCAAAAGTCGCTAGCAAAATCTAGGACAGAGTTAAGGAGAGAGAAATGAATGAGCACCAAGGCCTGCAGCGCTTTCGGGTTCTTTTTATACGGTCCAACCCATGACACAGTTTCTAGGAGCAGTGAGCTGCACAAATAAATAACCTTTTGTTTGCACTGTCGTACAAAGTGGATGGTCCTGCCCTTTTCTCTCCCACACAGGTATGCGTTAATTCATGCTCGTTAAGGATACACAGCTTGGCTCCTCTCTCCTCTTCCACATTTAAGGCCACTAGAATTGGGAGGGACCCTAAAGGCCACCTGGTTCAACTCCATTGCAATGAGCAGGGACACCCACAGCTCCATCAGTGCTCAGAGCCTCTCCAGCCTGACCTTGGCTGTCTGCACACCTCTCTGGGCAACCTGTGCCAGTGCCTCACCACCCTTATTGTTGTCCAGGAATGCCAAAACTTTGGGGAGATTTGGGCCACGTTCCTTTATTTCCCGTGAGGTCAGTGCTGCCTGTGCACCAACACATCTATTCACACCAAGACAAAACGCAAAAATGCATACGGCTTCTCTCACTTTGCTTCTCCACATCCAGCTGAGGGTGTGTGGCTGACTTGCTTCATATTTATTTCATATTCATTTTATTTTAAAGGCAGATACTATGATCGACCAGTTCCTTGTACAACAGAGTCATGTGGGCCAGAAAGGCCTTTTCAGGGGTCATGCTTGGGGTGCCCTCCAGCCTACAATGCACATGGGCTTGGGAAGGAAGGAAAGCTATTCTCATGGCTTTAGGCTAGAGAAAAAAAATGGTTCCTAATTATGCTGCAGGCTCCTCCTGTGACTTTGGGAAAGCTTTGCCTTTCCAATTTGAAGTCAGTGGAAACACTTCAAGAAATGCTGGCACTTACGCCACCAGTGTAAGTGGTCATCACACCATCAGGTCATCACTTCTCAAGTGAGGATAAACCCCACATTTTCATAGAATCACAGAATCATTTAGGTTGGAAGGACTACTAGGATAATCTAGTCCAACCATCAGCCCATTTTCTTACATTTTAGTTTATTTCAGCAGACAGCCACCTATGACGGGGGCTGTAATTAACTCCCAGTACGCAGCACACCCAGCAAGGTGAGATCTCTGTCTCAGTTGGAGCAACGCAGCAAAACAAATAATAAATAATAATGATAGTAAATACGCATGCAAGCAAACGAGATTCACAACTACACGCTGAAGTGTAGTGCTTCCCAGTAGAGCCTGGATTCTCCAGCCACAAATACACTGAAACCTTCCACAAAGAAATTGATAGGATTTATCTTCCCGTGCAGAGGAAGGGACTTTTCATGGCCCAAACAGGTTGATTCTGCCCCTTATTTATAACCCCCAGAAAAAAGGCAGATACATTCCAGCTAATGACGTTAGCAATTCTTTCCCTTCCCCCGCCTTAAAGGTGGCTCAGGCCTTTATGCTTATAAATCATTTTATTGGTAGTTAAAATACAGAGGCTAGAGCATCTAACTGTAACGCGAGGCGCACTTCAAAGGGAACCTGCTTTCATTGCACAACAGTTAAGGTTTTATCAGCCACTAAAGATTCCCCCTGCCAGAGGATCCTGTTACACCATGGTAAGCCCGGGGTGAAGGCTACGGCTGCTAAAAGCAGGACTGGTGGGAAGGAGCTGAGGATGAGGAAGAAGTTTTGGCGTTGCTGGAGCAAAATGGCACAGCCAAAGTTTTCTGCCGGGACAACTTGCAAAAAGGGCAGTGCAAAGAACCCACCAAGAGTAAAACTAGCCCTGCAGAAATCTGGTTTTTCTTAAAAGGACAAGCTATTTGGGATACTGTGCTGTTAAATACTACATGCGGGGCTTTTGTCCCTGCGAGCTGTCTTCCAAAGAATGCATCATGTGGATGAGAGATGCCTCACAGAAAATGCATTATCACAGAACCATAGAATCATTTGAGTTGGAGGGGATCCTTAAAGGCCACCTGGTCCAAGTGCACTGCAATGAGCGTGGATACCAGCAGCTCCATCAGTGCTCAGAGCCCCCTCCAGCCCGACCTTGGCTGTCTGCACCACCTCTCTGGGCAACCTGTGCCAGTGCCTCACCATCCTTAGTGTAAAAAACTTCTTCCTTATATCTGATGAGAACTCTATGATGAGGGCAGAACTGCTTGTTGCACCATGTGCTACACTTGCACAGCGAGCAAGGATGCTGCTCCGAGGTCCGTGATCACACCTATTTATTGCAGAGCTTCTCCTCCAGCATCCCCTACACAGATGGCAGAGGGAGGCACAGCAAGACTAAGAAACCTCTGCAATCCCTCACTGTCAGCTGATTTTGGAAGAGCCCATCCTCCCCACCAGCCTGGGTTTGGGGCAAAGGTTAGCACTGGTTCTTATTTAACCCGAATGCTTGTACCCAGCCCTTTCTGAGATGTCCCAGGCACTTGTTCTCAAGCAGAGAACAGGGGAGAAGGGTTGCAGAGACAGCTGCCTGCCAGGATGGGGCTGGACTGAATTATCCCCGCAGCCGTCGAGATATGGGTCAGCTCCCACAATTTGTCAGACAAGGAGAGGAAAGGAAGGTCAAAAAGAGCCTCCTGTGGGAAAGAAAGCCTGTTGTTTTCCTGCTCGGCCTAATCAGGACTTGATGTTGGAGAAAGATGGATGGGATAAATGAGCTCATAAATGGAAACAGGGGTGGAAAAGCCAAGACGTGCCCTTGCTCTCCAGCAGGATGGAAGAGACGCAGCACGTGTTGCAGAAACCAGGTGGCAAAGAATCTCACAACCCAGGCACTCCAACCGAGTCCACCCAAATCAGATGAGGTCCCTCCGCAGGTTGCACGGAGGCTTTGCAGATTGGGTCCTCCTCCAAACCAGGACAGGTCCCCACAGTGCCTTGCCTGGTCCACACCAGTCCTAAGCATTAGGGACACATGAGCATCACTCATGGCTGAGGCAGCTGAGATAATTCCTTACAGAACTGGGGGGATATAAGCCCACGACAAGGCACAGATTTTAGGCACAGGGGTTTTATCCGTGCACGCAGGGACACAGCTGCACCTAGTGACACTTTGGTTCAGCGCCCAAAATGCTGAGCCTCTGTCACTGGTGGGTGATACGGTTAAGATAGATCTTAAACAAGGTTAGTGGAGCAGAACAAATGACTCCTCACAAATGAGATTATCCAATGAATTTAGCCTATATTTCTCCTGGCTCATGCCTGCTCCTGAAGGTGTTGGCTATTTGTAACATTCTTCTGAAGAGTTTGAACCATTTCTGGCATGCGGATTTATTATTTTTATTTATTTACCTACTTATTTTTTTGCCAACCACTTTTGATTTAACAACCCATTGTCGGCAGTACGATGTTTGCTTACGATTCATGGCTTCACGTCTCCAAACCCAACCCTCCGCGGCGACACGGCCTCACCACGCAGCGCCAAGTGAGAACCACTCTGGTCCACCTCCATTGGGCTGGAAATTGGGTGATAAAGGTTCCTCTCACGAAATCCCTCGGAGGCCCTGTTTGTTTTTTCACACAATGGGACAGGCACTGCGCTGCTATAAATCAGTGCGGCTGCACCCACTCCCATTTAACGCGCAGCGTTCCGCACGACGGTCTCATGGGAGGAACTGGGACCCAGTTCATTGCTTTGGCCCCTGAGCCCTTTTTCCTTTGTAAGAAAAGCAAATCGTTGCCACATTGTTGAGGCAATCCCTTGTTCGGCTTGCAACCACAAGTCCAAAGCAGACCAAGGAACGCAGCGCACGGCAAACAAGCAAAACCTGGAACTGACTTTCCTTAATATCAACACCAAAATTCCTGAGGTTTTTTTTTTTTTTTTGCTTCATGCACACTCCCTGCCCCATGCACACAGAACGATCCGCTCCTGCCAAATGATGCAGCTCGTCCTGAAGTTTGCATTCATTCCTGTTGGTTTCCAGCCATGTTTTGCTAGAAGGACTATGGGATTAGGTTTATCATCTTCATCTCCAGTAAATTTCATACTTAATGAAATAGTGCTGACTCTCTCCAGCAAGATGCCCTCAGGCTTACACAGCTGGGACTTTGTCCCTCGTCAGTGGGACATTTCTATTTCCAAGGGTGTTGGTTACTGTAATTCTACTACGAATACCAAAAGTGCTGATGGTTTTCTAAGCAAGCCCTTAGATACAGGCAGAGGACGTGCTTGCAATTTCAAGTGCTCACCTCTGGCTTTTGCAAAATTTACGTGGAAAAAGACTTGCCACTGAGGTTTGGATCTCTGAAAATCCACTTTACCATTTGTTTTTGTATTTTTTGTGATAAGATTGAGGGCTTATATGGAGCATATTAGCTAGGGTAAGTGTGCTCTCAGTTACTGCTTTTTTAAGTGCAATTCTGTTTCTGAATTCTGGATGGGGAGATGTGAAAGAAGAGCAGCAATGCTGGGACATCAAGCACTGATCCACTAAGTGAGTGGAAAGAGGTGCTACAAGATCGTAACCAACCCCCACCTGCTTAGCAGCATCAGACAATGAGCATCCAGACCCTACGCTGTGCCTCAGCTGCATCCAGCCTTGCTGGCTTTACCTTGCAAAGTCCCTTATTCAAGCTGGATCAGCACACTGCCCTCGCCCTGACCTTGCTGGGAGCTTGGCACTGTGCTGCCGTCCCTCACCGTGCCCGGGCACCACCATGGTTCTCACGGCCTGGCTGCACGGTGCCAGGGGCTGCTCTCTGCCCAGCTGGATGCTCCGGTGTGCGAGGGCACGGCTGGCCCCGTGCCGTGGAAAATGAGCGTGCCAAGCTCAGCTCTGCCAAGGAGAGCCCCAGCTCCGCGGCACTGCACCAATGCCAAAACCACGGGGCAGCTGTTGTGTCATAACCTCCTCGCAGCTCTCTTCAAGAAGTGTAAATGAGTGGGACCCTCAGGAAGAAAGAAAACATTCTCAGCTGACCTTTAAGGGAGGAGGATTGCTTCCAAAGGGCCAGTTTGGACACATCTCAAAGGGTTTGGGAAGCAAAACACCGGGCAAACAGCATCAGGCTCCCACCGCTTTGCATGACTCCAGCTCATGCTCAGAGCTGGGAGAGCTGCCTGTCACCACCCCATCCCTCCATCCATCACCTCCGCCTTCAGAAAGCAAAGCGTGGACCTCTGACCACAGCTGGGGCGAGAGCACCCCGCTAGGACAGAGCAGAGATATTTGAGGAGTTGTTGGGAAATCACAGAACCGCAGAATGGATGGGTTGGAAGGGATCTTAAAGCCCATCCAGTTCCAACCCCCTGCCGTGGGCTGGGTGCCCCCCACCAGCTCACACTGCCCAGGGCCCCCATCCAACCTGACCGTGGGCACCTCCAGGGATGGGGCACCTACAGGTTTCTGGGTAACCTGGCAACTAAACTGCAGCAAGCTGCTACAAAACAAGGGAACGGTGGTCTGCAGCTCCTTCGACCCTGAGTACAGAACTGCTTCGTGCAAAATTTTGAGCAAAATGGAGTGGAATTCTTTTTTTCTGACGCTCCATTTGGCATGTCGGAGCCGTCGCAGCATGATCTAGAGTATGGCTGTTTGTTTACTACTGTCTGAAACTGTGTCATAAAATACAGATTATGTGAGTAGCCTAGAAATGCAGCAAGATTTCAGAGGCAGAATTGCTCTGAGCTTTTTTATTAAATGAAACATCCATTTTCTCCCAGGCAGAAATCACAATGGGATCCATCATAAAAATGATCAATAAAGCATTGGGTTGCGACTCCTGCTCTCCCGTTTAATTTTGTTATTGAAATAACTGTTTCTCAGTGCCTGGAATTTCCTGGGGATTAACAACAGACATCAACATCGCAATGAATCCAACCCTTCTGATTTAATTCCGGGCACCAGCACAGGTTGCCCAGAGAGGTGGTGGTGCCCCATCCTTGGAGACACCCAAGGTCAGGCTGGAGGGGCTCTGAGCACTGATGGAGCTGTGGGTGTCCCTGCTCATTGCAGGAGGTTGGACCAGTTGGCCTGTAGGGTCCCTACCAATTCAAACTATGATCCTATGACTCTATCATTCTAGGAACTGGGATTAACAGAGTTGCTCGTGGCACGCGTGCTTGTCCCCAGCTGCTGTGGTATGACCATCTGAATCACTTGGAGGTGATGCTGAGAAGCAAAACCATCTATTTTGGGGGTGGGGGGATGATTTTGATGGGTTGCTGGGAAAGGATTTTGAGATCATCCTTTGGAACCCGTCATGTCTGACTCATCATAGCACCAGGGCAAAGGGACAGGGGCTGTTTGTGTGGGAACCTATGCACCAAGGTCTCCATTTCCAACATACACATTTCTAAATGGTTTTGGATTGTGGGGCTGACTGGGGGACGCATGCTCTTTTTGTTGATGTTGTTCAAATCCCAAACTGAAATGAGCACTGCTGTGTTTGTAACTTGCCTTAAAAGCACAACACATTTGGGCAAACAGACCCAACAAATGGGATCATCTAAGGGAGGGATTAGGTTCAACCCTGTAGACCCATGACTGATGTACCTGGTGTCTCTTTGGGCACTGTCACCTGCATTGCTTTGAGATGTCATTTCCACACCTGGGTAAGGATTTCTGACAAAACTATTCTCCCACGGAAAAATGCTGTACTGACAAAGCTGAAACTACGAGAAAAGGGCTCTTCTGAAAATCGTCCCTTCTCTAGCAAAACCGGGGAGAAAAGTTTCAAAATTATCAGAGAATCCCATTAAGGTTGTTTGGGTGTTTTTTCTTTTCGTATAAAACATTGTCATCGCCAGCTATATAATTGCAAGAACTGGTGTGAGACCCCCAAATACACTGCAGATCAAAACCAAAGCTTCCATTAAATTCACTAAGTGAACTGCTTAGCCGTTAGGCTTAATGTTAAAAATCCATGAACGCTTGGCATTCAGCAGCTTGTTTGCTGGTCGGGTGGAAACAAGAGCTTGAAGGAATTCCTTCAGCGCTGGGCAATTAGTGTGGGCACATGAGTCAAGACACTGCCTTGCACGAAAACAAGTGGGAATTTCCACTGGTGGCCTCGTTTGGCACAAATCTGGAACTGAACTCCCACCCTTGCGGAAATCCATGTTGGTGTTGTCCCTGCCTACACCGAATTTGGGATTAACCTTGGAGTGGCTCATACCCTATGGCGTGTTGTAGCCTGAGCGCTGGAATCCCGCATCCCAATCACGCGGACGCTGCACTGACCCCACTAAAACATTGCTCACCCTGCCGTGATCTTCCTAGCAGATGAGAAACCAGAGCTTGGGAGCGTTCCCCCTCCACCTCCTCTTGTTGTTCGGCTTGGGAATTTTATTAGCTGTCAACGTGTCAAACTTCCACTTAGCTGGACAGCTGCATGACCAGCCGGACTCTAAGGTCTGCCAATAAAGTTTAACAGAGCTATCAGCTTTTCTCGTGGAGGAGATTACACTACAGGAGCACTCAGGTATCAGAGAGAGTGAATGAGAGCTAGGCAAGCTCATCTTTCATATGGTAAAAGAAGAGAAAGAAGCGAGGAGAAGCATGGACAAACCCGTTTATTTTTGTCCAGTGCTGATGCAGCTATTAGCTCAACGGGATCCCGTGCAGAGGTCATGTCCATATACAATGCAGTTAGAAAGCCTGACAGCAGCTCTGCTTTAGAATTGTGTTTCATAGACGGTTGGAAAAGACCTCCAAGACCCTCTCGTCCGAATGTACTTTCCATATACCCTCCTCCCATGTCACACCTTAACACAAAACACTCGTGGGGACAAGGTCTGTCTCTGGGTGCGTGGCTCTTAACACCCAGAACCCCTCATCTCAGCTGGTCCAACTGTCATTACAACTCTCTCAAACCCAAAGTGCAACTCCTTCGCCTTAAAACCTGTTCCCAAACAGGGCAAAGACCACAAGGTGGTAGAAGATTTCCCTGCTGGATGGATGTGTGTGTGTGTGTGTGTGTGTGTGGCTTTTCTTCCCCCCACAAGCACTTGATTGACTAACGTTTGTAGGTCCCGAGAGCCAGTAAAAGATCTGCTCTGATATCCAGAAAATTTTACAAGGGGCGGCAGGCTTAAAAGTGGTGGGAAGAAGCTGAGCCTGCCAGGATGTCGGAATGAGAAAGCCATCAGGAATGTGCCTCAGAGAACAGCTGCTACTAGAGCCCTGGCAGGAACCTCCACGCAAGCTGCCTGGGAGCAAGTAGGGGGATTCAGAGATCACAGCTTGAAACAAGGGAAAGGTTCCCCTTATTTATTTATTTAGCTTTCCCTTTCTCTGCTTTCGTCTCCCTCCCTTCTCCCAGCCTTGTCACGGTGAGGTCAGAACCCCTTAGAAAAGGGAGAACTTGCCGCTGGTTTTTGCACTCCCTGGTACTTGTGGGGCTTTTCCCTCCCTCTCCAACACGGCTCATGCAATGCACATTATTTCTCTTGCCTCATTAAGAGATATTCCCTAAGATTCTGTTCTCCCTCAAAATGCCCTTAAAAAAAAAAAGTTGGCTTGGTACATATACATTTTTCCCCGTTACTATCCTATGTCAACCTACACAAGGAAGAATGCTTAGAAGCAGAATATGCAAAACAAAAATGGGGGAAATCACATACTACAGCCTTTGGTAGCTTAGCCCCTAAGTTAGCCACTTTTCCCAGGCTCCATCTATCTGTAGTCCTGTATGTCTAGCAAATTATCACTATTCCTGTTGAAAACTCAGGTGAGGTTTTTTTGGCTGGAGTCAGTTCACTGGATTTCCTTTTTGCTGGCTCTGTCAGGCAGACGCTGGAAGCTGGATTTGGGAAAGGCAGGACCTCTCAAGAGGAAGCTGGAAGAAGGCATCTGCCACAGTGCTAATGGGAAAAGTCCTTACCCTGTGAACATCCCAGGTGTGCACAGGGGGGAACATCCCTGTCCAGACAGCCTGGGGCAAGCTTGTGGCAATCACACCAAGCTCATTCTCCTGAGAACCACAGAACAGAAAATAAAAAGGCTGTTCTGTGCTGGAGGGCCTGGCCAACGGGCCGTGTCCTTGCCCAGCGCCCGCAGTTCAGCTCTGGCTGCACGCACAGAGCCCGGTGCTCAGCCTGAAACCCAATCTCTCGGCCGCGCGGAGCTCGGACTGCTGGGGTCTCCATTTCACTTCTCTAACCCAGCACAATCCCCACTCCCTCCCCCTCCCCTTCCCTTTCCCCAAGGGACCCTATTATACCCCCCGATCTGTTCACACTCCTTATCCCTCTGTGTGTTTGCACACACTGCTGACCCAGCCTTTATCTGGAAGACATAAGGGTCTCTGTGTGGAGTTCCCACAAGGGCTATTAATCGTGTCGATGTCAGAGTCCCCCGGCCCCAAACCCTCCCTTCCTGCTCCTCCCCTCTTCTTCCCTTCCCCCCGCCCTTTTTGTGCTCTCTGGAGATCGGGGGGGTGGGGGGGAAAAAAAGAAAGTTTGATGAAAATTCACACACGCATCTTGCAAACTTGGCAAAATATGATCCGCTCCCCTGGGCGAGGTTGGTAAATGGCGCGATTTCTCCTCAAGCACCAAATACAAACACACGCACACGGCTTCCTCCTGGGCAGGAGGAGGAATTTCCTCACACAGCAAACAGAGAGCTAAGCGCCTTGCCAAGAGGGGGAAGGTTTGGCTCCTCACCCCAACCTGGATGGAAATCCTGCAGCTGGTACCTCTGCCAGAAGCCAAACCCAAACGGCATAGCTGCAAACCCATGGGAAGGCAGGAATCTGCGCAACTGGATTTTAACCTCAGATTCTCATGCGTGAGGCACCGGAGAAGAAACCCATCCAAATTTCCACCTTCCACCCCCAATGCCTCCATCTCTCTCCCCGAGGGAAACAAGCAGCAGTGCCGCCAGACTCATCCTCCACGCACCAGGGTTCTGGTTCCTACCTGTACGCGGGCCTCGGTCAGCTTGGTTCTCTGCGCCAGCTCCTCCCGGGTGTAGATGTCTGGGTAGTGGGTCCTCTCGAAGGCCTTCTCCAGCTCCTCCAGCTGCTCGGCAGTGAAAGTGGTCCGGCTGCGACGCTGCTTCCTCTTCAAAGGCAGGTCTGGTTCGGATTCGACGTCGGAGCCTTCATCCAGCCTGTTCCCTGGGTGGGCAAAAGGTGGGGAATGATGCTTAACAAGAGACAGGGAGAAAGGCACACCAGGAAAGCAACCTCAGTTCTCCAGTGATGGGGTACATAAAACATACCGACCAGTTTTCCACCACTACCACAGTTTCCTTCTGTTATCTTCCCCCCCACACTATAAAAAGCCAATCTATCAAAACAAGAACCATTTGCACAAAGGGATGCTTCACAGTCCACAGCGGTTGCAATGAAAGAGCTTCCAGCTGTTGACTTATGTTACCTCCAGCAATTTCCATTTTTGGTTTGAAGGGACTGGGTTAAATTGTTGCACATTTTACACTGAAAATACGTAAAACCTGAAATAAGTGCATAAAGATTTTCAATCTATGATGCCTCGGCTTCTGCAGTCTAATTTCCTCCTGTGTTTTGTTGAAGTGTTAGCATTTGAGATTTCAATTTTTTAAAGCACCTTGGGAAGGAAAAGAGGAATATTAGGAATTTGTACAGCTGGGAAAAACATTTCCATCTCTGCTTCATCTCATGGGTTGGGCTGCTCAATTCAAAGAGTTCTTCTTCCCTTACTTTGCAGATTTCAGCAGACATTTTGCACAAAGCCAGACTCCCAGAGCATGAAGAAAGCATCCAAGTCCTTCACCAAGGTCTACCTCCCCTAGCTCTGGACCTTTGCCTTTCCCTTCTTGAGCCCCAGGCTCTCCCCTCCTCAATCCCTTTGGTTTCCTCTCTCCCCCATAGCAGGGCTGGAATAAGCAAGTCTCACTCTGTTCTTTTTTCTTCCTCTTTGGCTTGGAGATGATAAAGCAGAAGGCACAGATTTTCACATTTCCAGTCAGACCCACTGGGTTTGGAATGGAACACACTCCCAACAGCATTACCAATGTCTCCAGCATTTGCTAGCAGCTTCTCATGGAGCAAAGCTTGGGTTTCCAAGCTGTGCACCTGAGGATCCGAGTTATCAGCTCCCTGCAGCACAGATGTTGATGTATGGAGGAGCTCAGCTAGGACAAACCTTTACATCTGCCTTTGGGACAGTGAAAAATGTGTCACTAGAGAAAGAGCACATGAAGCACGAAGCCCTTCGGCTAGGTGAGAGATCTCTGTCACCTTTCCCTTCCCTCCCATGATAGCAATATCATAAAATATGCTTTTTTTTTTTTTTTTGCCATGCACAACTGCTGTCTCTCAGAATGCCTGCACAGACATGATGCTGAGAGCTAGACTGTCCTAAACCATTGTGCTCAAGGAGAAATACCTTCTCCTTTAGGTAAATCGGTGCTAATTTAGGATTAGAAACAGGATTTACATACGCTTGTCCTGACGACGAATTTCCCAAAGGTTTGCAACCTCTTTTTGCTCAGTTCCTGTGCTATCGTCACCCAAAATCTGCCTTTTTCTTTCGAGAGCTGGGAATGGCAGCTGTGCCTTCCCAACAGCTGCTCCGCTTGGAGGAGTAGGAGGCAAACATCCCACCGGAGCCCACTTGTTTATCCTGGGAAGATCACAAAATGCCATCGCGTTCTGCTTGCTGCAGGACAAAAATGCTTTCATGTCTCGAGGACACAGCGTTAGAGCTGAGCTGACTCCAGCTGTGTCATTAGCCAGCTTTCTGATCGCGCCCATTTTCAGGAAAGGGCTGGAATCCCGAGCGGTGTGAAAGGAACATCTGTAGTTGAGAATAACAGCCCTGCACATCTGCACCCCAGATGATTTGGGCCAGGTAGGAGCACATCTGGAGCTCGGAGGACCATGCTGTGCCAAAGCACATCTGGAAACCTGCAGCACACGGCAGATTTCTTCACGTTGATCACTGAAGTCACTGGCTGTCATTGGTTTAATTAGCGTTTTTTTCTTGATAATTGATACAAAAAGAGGACAGAAGTGTGTTTTGGCTCAGAACGTGACAGGGCCAGTGTGAGAGAGAAGGAAAATACACCAAGATAAATATTGGGCTGTAGTATCTGCTACAGCTCACTGCGTTCTTGGTGCAGCTGCTTACATAGCATACAGCAAGGCTGGGATCCAGCATCATCCCAGGTGAGGAAAGTCCTGATCCCTGATTTACCCCAAGGATTTAAGAAAGGGAAACCAGTTGTCACCAGTAACAATCTGTCCTATTCACAGCAGCACCGGTGATCGCGCCGGCCATCACCCTGGCTACAGGGCTAGAAAGAGAGAGAGCCAAAACTTGCCACATAAATTGATGTAACACTCCCTATCCGGGAGACTCCAAGCAGCCCCCAGCTGGCATTATCTCCATTTCACAGCCGTGGCAGGGATGGAGGAAGTCACCCACCTACGGTCACCCCGTGAGTCAGGAGCAAAGCTGGGAAAAGAAGCCGCAGCTCCTCGTGCCAAGTCCAAGGCTCCAGCAGCCCGACTACAAAGATGAAACCAAGAGAGCAAGAAAAATCCCAGGGCACGCCTGGAACCAGCTGGTCTCGGTAGGATGCAGCTGCTGCTGTCAGACACAGATTCACTAAATAACACAGAAAGTCGTTTGGCTGAGATAGACCGCAAAATGAGCCCGTTACTTCGTGCATCCCCTGATATCAGGGACTGTCCCTTACCTGCCTAACCCACGACTCCGAGCATCAAACAGGTCTTTTCCACTCCTAAATGGCTGAAATGTGCTGGACACACCATTGCCATAATCTCCATGAGAAGCTTCCCAGAGCTGCAGGAGTAACTCAAGGAAACCTCCCTTGCCAGGCAAACCCGGGGGATCCACCCAAACCCTCAGCATTTCATTTCTTGCCCCATATCCCCTTGTGGAACACAGCTACCTGGCACTCCAACCAGCACGAGCAGAGGGAGAAACCCAGTTTGCAGCCTCTAGCATAATGGGGTGTTGTCAGTGCACATGCTGGCAGTGTTTTACACTGTGTTTCACAGGCAGCAGTGAGCACCCTGTGAATAAAATGGTGGAGAAGTACCTGGCAGCAGCTTCCTACCGATCACTAACGGTGATGAAGGATGGGAAGCAGCTAGCTGCCTGCTCACAGCTCCCCCAGGATTCCTGCTGGCTGAGAAAGAACAGAAGGGAGAGGTGAAGAGAGGGGAAAATCTCCCAAGCCAGAGGAAAGGGAAAACTAAGAGAAAAAATGCATAGATTGCAGGACGCACTGATCCAGAATGGTTTTTTCGCTCCGTTGAAAGAAACATGGCCAGAGCCCATGTGCAGGTGTACACACAGGATGACATAGGACAGGTGAAATACGGATGCCTGGGCTTGCCCTGGGCCCATTCCAGCAGGAGGAAATGTGTAAATTATGGCCCACAAACTCAACATTCCTGAAAAATGCTGCTGGTTCAGGTTGGAGCACAATTAGCAGAGCTCTCTGAAGGGGTTTGAAAGGAGCCCAAGTAGACTGGGGCTGGAGGAAAGGAGCAAGGAAAAGCCTCCATAATTACGGGCTGGATTTGTCCTCCCTCTTCTGCTTTCCCATCCTCCCCCCTTCTCCTCTCCAGCTCCATTCACTGCTTCTGGGCGCCTCTTAGCCCTAGAGTTAAATTAATCAACAGGATTAGGTGGAATCGGCCACAAGAAGACCCTCCAGGCTCAGACTGAGCCCTTGATGCCCTACAAGGACCTGCTGCCTCGTGGTGAAGCACCTTGGTGCCGTCTGGAAGGATTGGCAGGCAGGACCAGACATGAAAACGCATTCATTAAAGCGGGGATTGGATTTTGTTAGGGGGGAAAGGGAAACCACATGCGCTCTCCTTCAGTATTTCTCATCTCTTTGTCACCCTCTCTCGCTCTCATTTCCTCTCTCTTTTCTCTCTTGCTTCCAGCTGCACCTTCCTAAAAATTAAACGTATGTTGGAGAGGAGAGATGAAGAAGGGGAAGGGAATGGTATTGCGGATGGCTTAGATGTAACTGCACTGTTTGTTCCGCAAATGGCTTCAGCAAACCCACCCAGGCGCTGCTGGAGCAGCAGTGATGCTCCACAAAAGCAGGGCTGGAGGTGACAGCTGGGAAGCTGAAGCTGCCACAGGGGAAATTGGATGGCACACGAGAGGAAGGCCAATCTCACTTTGGTGGTATCGCAGAGATCTGAATATCCCCTCATTATAGCCCTGTGCCATGTCCCGCTCTTGCTCACAAAGCTCTCCATCCACCAAAGCTGCCATTTTTGGTTCCCCAACAACGAAATGTATGCGCATTTTTCTAGTCCTGTATATACCTGAATTTCAGGTCAGGCAGTTTTATGCTGGGGGACAAAAAAGAGGCTCTCAACTGCCGTGGAAAGGGCAGCTTCACCTGCCACATGATGCTTTTGCTTCTTGACACTGCCTTAATAATCAGAGCCACATCATCACGAAACAGAAAGAAGGTACCCATCTCACAGGTGGAAATCTCTCTTGATCGCTGTGAGGGCACGAAGCAATAAACCAGGGAAAAGATCTGCATATATCCAGTACATCCACAATGTTCTTCTATTCATTCCTGCTCTTTTTTCAAGCACTCAGAATGTATTTAGCAGGTAGGGGCTGTAACTGGCCACAGTCCAGATCTGTGGTGCTGCTGTTTCCATGCTCTTTTTTATCACCTGCTTGTGCAACTAGCCTGTGTGCCATGCCAGGACTGACAGAAAGGTGTGCTCCAGCCCAGCGCATCCATAGCAGAGCTTCTGGGTAGGGCAAAGTCAGATGAGGATGTAGCAGAGGGCTCTGCTGCTGATCTCAGCCTAGCACATGTTGGAGCAGGGTGGGATAACAAGGATCAGTAGGAAGCGGTCATTTATTCAGGGCAGGGCTCCCGTGCTAGACCTGCAGTCAACAGCTTCAGAAGCAAGAGCTGAAACTCTTCCCTGTCTTCTTAGCATCTGCCTTTCCCTCTGGCAGAAAGCAAACAAAACCCATCAAAATGCAAACAAGACTATGGAAAGCCTGAGAGAAGGGGAGAGACAGTGGCAGCATCGCAGGAACGGGATTGTATTGGCTTGGTTTTTCTATCTGACATGAAAACAAGAACAGTCTTTTCTGTCTCCTCTTGGAAAATGATAAAGTCTTGAGTTCACAATGAGAAAGAGATGCGTATTTGTTTGCAGAATAACCCCACTCACCTCCAACAGCAGGTGGGGCTGCAAAGAGAGGACAGAGGTGTTTCAAATTCATCTCTCACCCCTCTGCCCCTGCCCAAGCACATTCCCAGACACACACAAAACCAATCTGCGACACAGCACATACAATAAAGCTTGGGTTTCCCCCTCCCTCCCCTTTCCAACCTGTAAACTCCCCATTCTCCAGCATTTGCTCGTGCCTGTGCAGCTGTATTACAGTTTAACATAGTTTAGAGGGCTGTGGTGTGAAGCAGAGGCAGAAAACGAATCACATAATAGTTGATATGCGTTTTAATCAAGTAATTCGGCCCAAGCAGAATGATAGTGCCTGTTGGTGGGGTGCCCTTGAATACCAAACAGACTGGGTAGCAGGCCTAGGAAAATGAAAAAGTCATTTACAGCTCAGCTGGGGACTGCAGTGTTCAGCAAAGCATTAGCGTGGGGACCTTAGGAGATAAAGGTGTGGGTGTTTATATATATATATATTTTTTTTTTTATTCAGGCACTGGACTGGCTAGCTGCAACCAAACCACAGATGGAGGCAATGTCTGTTATGGGCTTTGCAACTTGGAATTAATACTCACAATGAAGATGATGCACTTGAACAGGGATGCAGGCAGAGAGAGTTTCTGCCAAAGGGGAATATGGAAAGGTGGGTGTCAAAGACCCTATCTCTTCTGAATAAGGTTCTCTTTTTGTGGAAGGAGAAGCTGTAGGAAGGAGGGGAAAAGGAAAGCTGGAGGTTTAATAGATGTAAAGGGAGCATATGCAAAAGGTGCCAAGTGCACACACCTCAGGACAGCCACAGTAAGAACCACATCACAATTCTGGCTCAGAACAAGTGATAAGACAACTTCTTCATGTCCATATCCCAAGGGTTCACACAGGAGGTGAACCCTAATAAAGGCTTGAAGATGTCAAGGTGAGATCTGGACCAATATGTCAAGTCCTACCTGGTTCTGGCTGTCCTACCTCCCCAAACACTTACTCCAAATTTATTTTCCTCCCAGCTCTGCCAGAATTTGCCTCACAGCTCAGATTGATTTGGGGCTTTTAAGAAAACTCTCATAGAATCATGTCATAGAATCATCGAATGGCTTAGGTTGGAAGGAACATCAAAGATCATCTAGTTACAACTTCCCTGCCATGGACAGGGAGAATCTCACCTGGCTCTTGACCATGAAATATGTATGTGCCTCTAGACAAGATTAACTTCTTGGTTAGGGCGCCAGCTTCAGATGCACAGTCTGTCCAAAATTCACCTTCATTTTCCATTGTGAAATCTCTGCATCTCCTTGAATAAGACTTCTGGGCTCAGATGTAGTCGGGTGCCAGTGGGCTTTGGAAAGAAAAAGCTAAAGCTCTTGTTTTCCATGGGAAAGTCATCCATCACTGAGCAAAGATGCAGCCAACAGCTCTCATCTGCAGTTCCCTGTGCACTGACTGCAGCTGTCCCAGGTAACCCTGATCAGGTTGGGTACAAACCTTTGCCTTGAAGCTGGAAGCTAAGATAGATGAAGGCTTTTTTAACCCCACAGGGGAGCAGGAATTGCATCCGCAACCAGCTGATCATCCCTCACCCGTGCCACGCGTATGGACGGAACAAACTCCCTTGTGCTGATGTGCAGCTCCGGTGAAAGCCAAGAAACTGCGCTCATTTTTCTGGGTGCAGGGATCTGGCCCTGCAGCCTCCATCTACTCTGCATGTCAAAGTGGTGAGAGCCATCGGGGCCCCAGCAGCTCCTACTGCAAATCAGAGTCTGGCAGCGCGGGTACCAGCTGCAGAGCCCCCATGCAAAGACACATGGTGCCCCCCTCCCCCCCCAAAAAAAACCACAACAAAACACAACACACTCTGTTCCTTGCGAGCGGCGAACAAAACCAAATCATCCAGAACAGTTGGAGAAAGATAGGGAGGAGAGGGAGGGAGAAAGAGAGCCTACGTCTCCAACAGCCTTTGTTAATTCCCAGCACTGGTCTGAACATAAACAGATGGAATATCCATCAACTCCGGTCGTCTTTTCTTTTCTTTCAACTTTTTTCTAGTTCTCGCCTCCCTGCCCCCTCTACCCTTAACACTCTTTCTTCTGGTTTTTGTTTGGCCTTTTAAAGAACCCCGAGGTAATGAGGCCTGCCCCGACTCCCCAGCACATCTGTGAAGTCCATAAAAGGCCCCTTTTTCACTTCAATATTCATAGCTGCGTGTTTGTGGCAGGCACAGGGTCCAGCGGAGGGCTGCGCCGGAGGGACTGGAGGGGCTTGCTGGCTGCTCGACTTGAATTGAAACGCTGCAGTCGCAGAGGCATCGATAGTGCTCCCAAAAATGGGAAGCAAAGGGAAACCAGCTGGTGCCGGGGCAGCAATACATCGCAGCCTCTCCCTGCTCTCAGCCCGTGCTCCAGCCATGTCTGTTCTCCCCCAGCAGCAAGCAAAGCGTCTCTAACATCACAGCCTCTCCAATAAGGGGGTGAACATCCAGGAGCACCTTGCAGCAGCTGGACTCCTCATTCCGAGCACAATGTAACGTGTAACTGCTCCCTGCATGCAGTACGACCACCCTCTGAGGGTGCCTGGAGGAACAAACACCGTCATGGAAAAGACACCACGCTCTCCAAACACCTTCACAAAAACAACTCTGATCCACAGGAGCGAGACTCCGAACTGCCCAGAGGTGCTTCTCGTCTGGCTGGGCTCTGTTTTGCCCATATTCCTTGGTTCTGAGCTTAGTCCTTAGCCTGTTCCAGCACTTTTTTTTTTGCTCAGAATTTTCCCCAGATTGACTGAGCAAGAAGCACTGTCTCAGATATCTAAAGCCAAATTCACTTTCATCCAGATCTGGAGTGAAATCCACTTGGCATAGCACACTCAGCACACCGCGTATACGCAAGGCATGCTGTCTCTGGTGCCCAGCATCCTATGGAGGTGCACGAATCCATGTTTTGCCCTGTGAAAACCTCTGCAGTCCTGCTGTCCCTCCTGTCCCTGTCCTGTCACTGCGTGCTCTGCCAGCACATCTCAATCCTGGCCAATATCTGCCTTTCTATTGCTACCCTGTGGTCCCTGCACAGCGCTATCCCTGCTCCTACATCCCAATTTGCAACACCCTCTTTTATTTTCATCTCCTTCTCCTATATAGCTCTGCCAATGGCCCTTAATCTTGTCCTGTAGTTCCTCTGCTGTTCCAGCCTGGCCTCCCTGGCTGGATACATCAAGTTAAAGACCTTTCAATATAAGACTCTTTCAGGAAAGATAAACAAATTTAACCTCATAAACCTTTCCCAACCCTGAAAAACCAGCCTGTGAGAATGAGGCACCAGAGACCACTTAACCACACATGAGAAACACATTCCTCCCGCTGTTTGCAAGCCCTGCTTCATTTATCTGAATGTCAGAGCGACCGCCTGAAGCCAAGAGGTGTGTGAGAGTGGGCACGAGCAGCCACTTTGCTTCCTTTGCTTTGCACTCTACCATGGCTGTGCAAACAGAGGGATGCAAGAGTCATTAGGGCAGGTGTCTTGGGAGAATGTCTGATTCTGTTTCCCTTCCTCTGTTTCCCTCCCTTTCCTGAGTCCTTATGCTTTTATGTGTGCACGCATCCTCTTGCTACACTGCTACTTCCACTGCTTCTCTGTTCTCTCTGCTGCCTTCCTACTCGCTCCTTCCCTCTCTCTGCTTACACCAATCCCAGTGCACACAGAGAAGGCTTTACATTAATTTCATCCCACGGAGAGAAAACCAAAGTACGTGACTGTATAGAGCCCGAGGAGAAAAGGGCCCGCAAGCAGAGCGTGCCCCTCGTCAAGTTGGCCAACAGCAAGCTGAAAATGTGTTGAGAAGCTGGACTGTGACATTCGCCTGCAATTGAACCCCTCTGCTTGTCTCTGCTGCTCTCTGCTCGCCGAGCTGCGAGAAGAAAGAGAAGAAAGGGAAGTATAGGGAGGAGAGAATGCAAGTGACAGAAAGAAGGATTGAATGAAGGAGCGAAAAGAAAGAAAGATATCCCTGCGCCGCTTGGTCCTTTATCAGCCCTGTCATCTGGTGCAGGGCCCTGTGCGCATTGTCTCACCTTGGACAAAACAAAAAGGCGTTTTTGTGCAGATTCCTTTAGAGCTGCCAGAGCCCGCACCTTAGGGGGTCGCTGAAGGCTGAATGTGCAGCTGACAGCCCCGCGCGGCCCGATGTGATATCAATAAACTCCGACACGTCAACTCTTCAGCACAGCTCATGTGGAAGGTACGGCTTGAATATTAAAACCTCCAGCGGCCGGGAAATAAGCTTGGGGTGGAGAGGGGGGAGGAGGTGGCTCAGAGCAAGAAGGGGTCGGTGGACGAGGGGGCTGCGGTAGCACAAGCTAGGAGCAAGGCAGCCAAAAAAACAGCTCTACAGATCTGCTACCTGCTGTCCGAGTAACTGCTCCGTGTCTTTTTGCTTTTCTTCTTGGCCACCAGTGAGGACAAGTGGCATACAGATCCTCTCCAGGTCCCGGGGCAAGGATTCTCTGCTGGGAACCGAGCTGGACAGGAGCCCAGAAGCTAAAGGAAAATCCGAGCTCACCTGTTCAATATTACATCCCACTTGGTGGACTTTTGCTTCAGGGAGCAAATATCCTGCCGCTTTGCACACTGCTGTTTATTATATGATGCTGCTTAAAGACATCAGCTAGTGACAAGGTCTCAGCCGTGCTGCTAGCAAAGCTTCCAGCCCAGAGTGACAAGTGCCTGTTTTGCCAATGGGATGCTGTTTTCCACGGTTGCCCCTTCCAACACCGTAAGAAGATGCTCCCCCAGAAGAGCAGGCACAGCATCATGGCAGAAGTACGTGCTACTTCATGCCTGTTAGCACTGGCTGCAAAATGTTTACTCTGCCGACACTTTCCATCATTAGGTTCCAGAGTGAACGTGCCCAGCTGAGACAGAAGAGGCTGCTCACCCCACCAGAACTCATCTGTGTGAAGCTCAGAGCCAAGTTAGGCTCTCTGAAGACTATGGAGTGTCCACAGCCTCCATTTCCACTCAGATCACAGCTCTGAAAGTTTTAATTTTGCAGCAAAGGATAGAACACAGTGTTCCTGAACTCAATACTTGGAGCCTGACATGCACATCAGAAGGTGAGCAAACCCAGCACAGGAGCAGAGCTGCTCTGAGCAGGTCCTTCAGTCGCGATGAAAGCAGGACACAACTGTGACATGAGGCCATGATCGACCCAAAAAAACTAAGTTTCAAAGTCCAGCACCAGCCCTACAGAGCAGTTTTCGGGAGGTAGATAACTGCATATGCATGACATTCTGTGGTTTTTATCTGCCAAGAATGTTCAGGATACATGACTTCATTCTTCAGCTATTTTAAAATATAACAAGGGATCTTTCAGGGGCTTGCAATGATCTCTTTCCCTCTGGGATTGTGATCCTATGAAGCAACTGTGCCTTGACAGACACACAGCAGAAGCTGAAACCCCCCTTGTTTAGGAATTCAAGATGAAGAGCAAAGCGAAAAATATTTCCCACCATCATTAAAGCAGAAGGATGTGTTCAGCAGTGCTCTTCTCTTAGCAAAAGGAGAGATTAAATATGTGCAGAACACTGGCTTTGTCTGTCAGTCGGTGATGGGAACAGGTACATTTGTCACTACGTTTACTTTGGTTACAGCTGTGCAGATCTTGAGATTTTCGATTTTCCAGACAAATTCCCCAAATGCAGGGACATGAGAATGCTTCAGGATAACTGTAAATAATTCCTGTTTGCTTGGGCTGCTTATGTCATTTTTTAGTCCTTTTTAAATAAACAAAAGATTTTAATCTCAGGTGGTAGAAACAGTCGAGCAGACCTGAGATGAGAAACCTGGCTTTGCTTTCAAATCATTTGATTAGGCTTTTTTCCATTAAGGAATTTAACATTTCAACATGGTGCTGTGATTTGAGAAGAGGCTGAAAACCTCCTGGACCTTCTGGTTTCCTCCCCATGGCTGATGGCCCTGGGATCTTTGCAGAAGCCTCTGCTCCTGCTGCAGTTCAGTGCTGACCATTCTGTGCCCTTTGCCAGGCACAGAATCTAAGACAGCCGGGAGCTGTGCCATGGAGTCTAGAGACACAGGGGACACAAATCTTGGTGTCATTCACATTTGGCCAGAAACTGAAGCACCACGCAGAAATATTAATGGTCTGTGACCTACCACAGGCTCTAGCTGTGGCAGATAATAAGCAGCATCAGAGTCTGTTTCTTAAGCTGGACAAACATGAAGAGGGTTTGTAAGATCTCTAACATCAAACAGTTGGTTCCCCAGTGACTGCTGCCGTGCAAATCTGAGAGTATTTGTGTGCTGGAACCTGCATGGACGCATGCAATCTTCTAATTTCTGGCAGCTAAGTCAGCAAGGTGGCGGGCAAAAAATATCTCAGGCACCACATGTGGGATTGGCACTACCACCTCACAAACAAATTCTAAGCAATGACAGGTTACTAGCAACACAGGATCAATAAGAAAAAGACAGAAACCCAAAGAAACCTCCTTGAAAACCAAGCAGTGAAGAGTTACAAGAAGGAAATTCCCACTCCCAGCTTGAACAGACACAGCAAATGTGCAAAGAGTCACAAGGAAAATATTTTTCCAGCTACTGATGAGCCCGCATGAGAATTGCTCGCCCTCCAAGGGGCTCAGTGATATGTAAGTTAGTTCCACGCCGTGTACAGTTTTGAAAGCTGAGCACTGGCCATGCAAAAGCCTAACCCCTTTCATCCACCCCTTCTTCCCAACCGAATTTTACAGACCAGAGAAAATTAGCTGGAATGTTTAATGAACCTTTTGATATTCATACTTCTTCAGCTGGTAAATAATTTCATTCTGCACGCTGAGGACATTCAGGGTGCAAGCATGGAGATTTTCCTCTTGGGACAGAGCAAGTTGGCTTAGCTAAATTAAGAAATTACCTCCCTTGAAATTTGAAACACTTCAAAAATGCAGTTGCCTGCATTGTCCAAATTCTCTGTGTTTCAGGGTGTGAAGCATTAACTGTTACTTGTATTTCTGTCCTTCTTATAGCCCATACCTAAGGTTTGGTGGTGGTTTTACACTGTACTGAAAAACAAACATGGACAAATGCTGGTGGAAGGACCAGGCAAGGGAAATAGATGGTGCGAGTTCATTTTGCATGTCTGAGTCAATACTGGAAATAAAATGTGGATGTCCCGGCTCCCAGGCAGCTGCTGCATCCACCCGCTGATTTTTTCAGATGATAACACCCCAAAAATTCATGGCTTAGTCTGATTCCCCATACCTTGCCAGACGTGCTGCATAACTCCTACATCAAGCCCCAAACTCCTGGTTAGGTGAAAACATTCCCTTTTGAAAGACATCACTTTGCTGAATATCACCTACAGCTCTAACACATTATTCACGTAATTGATTAGCCTGCCCTTCTTACTTTAACACTTTCCTCCATGCCTAAAGATTCCCATTTCATGCTTCAGAAATCCCAGGCAGAACAAGCTCTTGGGCTGCACGAGTTTGGTGGACAACCCCAGAGCTGTGAGCAGCAGTAGCAAAGCAGAGCCCTCTACTAAACAGAGAATTCAGATGTCATCTAGCAAATTCAACGGGTCAGCAAAGGTCTAAAATCAAAGGTGCCCTTTGAAAGCTGGAGTGTTTATTTGTTTTGCTGGTTTTCTAAACAGACAAGTCAACATTAAAACAACTTGCACAATGTAAAATAAACTAGGGGACGGTCAGAAGAATAAGCAAAAGACCTAGAAGTGAAACTTTGGTAAAATGCATGCCGAAGAGCTGGACGCTGGATATTAATTTTAACCCTGGGCTTGCTGTGGTTTTGGGGAGAAACCCCACCGGGATATTCAAGCGCCGGGCTCCGGCCGGCAGCAGCGGGAGCTGAGCCCCGTTCTGGGAATGGCAGGGCTGCCCTGGGTCACGTAACCACCGTCCCGCTCCCCACTGCGAGGGGCCCCAGCGTTGGATATTTGCAACCGGCTTTAGCGTCACAGTGGGAGCTGGAGAGGACTTACCAGCCCTTTGTGCTGGATACGCTTTTCGGTCCAATGCTGCCAGCGCTATCACTATTAGAAATGCCACCAGAATGCAGGATAGATTTTCCACTCCCTTCTCATCCATTATCTTATCTGTCTGTATTGTCCCCTGTTCGGTATTGGGCTCGGGGACAGCTGACACACACACAGACACAACTCAAGAAGTTCCAGCAAGCCTTGAACCTCGTCGCGCGGGCCATGACTGGGTCTTTTAAAGGCACGCTTTGCACACTGTGTCTCTGCGATCTGCGCGAGATGCTGATATTTCTGGGAAAGATTTTCAAAGAGCAGCACATGCCTTGCACCTACTTAGTATTAGGTGGAGGCACCCATCTCAACCCAGCGGAGACTGAGTACTCCCTTTGTACCTACAAACAATCTTTCCCTCATTGATTATGAAAGATTCTGCCTCGTGCTGACTCCATGGGAGCTTTGCCGTGCTAGGTGCTGCACAGAGCCATGAAAATCCATGGTACCTGCTCCATAGGCTGATATCAACCCAATCCAGCAACACACACTCTTTGGGAGACGGGTTAAAAACATTTGCATGCTGCCTAAGTTCACTTAGTTCGTAGCCATCCAGAGCCAACCTTGGAAAAGTGGTAGGAACGGTACTAATTTTTCTTTACTACAAATGCAGTCTAACATCTATATTATTTTATTTTCCTGCAGAATTTCATTTGGATCAATTTCATACCCAGACACAAGAGCTTCCCTCCCCAAAACTGAAGTTTCCATCAAAAGACAAGTACAAACTAGATGAGGTGGATATCTTTGGTATCAAAAATAAATAAATGAAGTATCAGTGTTTCTAAAAATAAGAATTTTTAGGCATTACAACATTTAGATTTTAAATATCTTTGTAGTTCAGAGTTATGCTACATCAAAATAATTCCTTATATTTTGTCATCAATTTTCATAAAACTTAACCTCCTTTCTTCAAATTGGAACCCATTCCAAGTGCTCGGACTTCCAAATTTTTGTTGATGGCACTCAAGATTATATCCCAAACCTGCACAATGTCACCCTCTGCTGACGCATTCAAACAGAAGTTTTTATAACAAAAGAGATAAATGGCCAATTTAATCCACAGTCCTTCCTCTGACAGGTCCCAGTGGCAGATACTTCCCAACGGGGAGACAGACTACCCTGTAATTATCTCCTACACCCATGACCCAGTGGAAGCAATGGTGATTTCCTAATGCCAATTAACTTATGGTTGACTTGTGCCAAAAAAAATAAAATAAAATTACTTTCTTCATTAAAAAATAGTTATTCAGATTGTAGGTGGCATCTGAAAGTTCATACATCTTGAGCCTGAAAGCCTAGGCTGGAAAAGGTCTCCCACAAACCACACAGAAATCAACACTCGAAAGATGTTTACAAAAATAAAAAGAGACAAAAAACCCTACAAATTCTTCATTAGTTGCTAGCAAGATTCTGCTCTGAGAACTGAAAGTCTGAGAGGAATTGGAAGCTACCTAACCAAGACCGCGAATAACTATTATTTATTAGAAATCATTTTATATTCATGGGATGAGGCCGGAATCTCCTTTTCTATCTTCTCCCCTCCTTGGCTTGCTGTGCAGAAGCACTTACACAATTGTTTTAGCATTTTGTCTGTTGACATGCAAAAAAAAAAAAAAAAAAAAAGGCACTGATTTAGCAGTTTCTAAGTCCTGTTCCATAAGCTTTGAGATAGAAATTACACTCAAACGTTTTCATCTAGTGCTTTCGAAGTCTAAATAGTCAGGTAAATTTAAATTGAGCAGTACAGGCGACTTACTAGTGAAGGCACACATCTAAATAATAATGCTGAGAAACACAGTAAAGGTTAATACAGACCATTTAACAATAACATATAGACCTTTTAATATGCTTGCTTCTGCTGTATGTGGTGTCTGAAGGGGTGATAGATAGATCTGGGCTGCTCAACATGCAAAAAATTCTGCGTCTCACGTTCCATCTCCATACACCCCCATGGGCCATGTAAAGAAGAGGTAGAAGAGGCAAAATATTTTGCTGTGCTCCGAATGACAGTAACCAAAGGGATAAATATAAGGTACAAGTTTGGGAATGAAATTGCATCTCTGAGGTTCTTTGTGACACCTGAGTGCCATCGATGGAGAAGTTTAGAGCGCTCACTTCGCATCATGCTGTAATGCAAAGCTGGGGAGCTGCCAAGGAGCTGTACAACAACAACCCAGTTTGGCTGCATTTTCTTGTGTTGTTTTTGGTTTGGGTTGGGTTTGGTTTTTTGTTTGTTTGTTTCTGGAAAAGAGAGGCTGGAAAGACATGGAGTGCTGCAGCACCTGAATGCCACAGGTGGAAAAGTCAGCAGACACCACTACCCCTTAGACCTTTGTGGTGGGAGCAGTGATAAAAGAGATGGAGAAGAGTGGAAAAGCACAAGTAATACCCTTTGAAAGAAAAGAACCCAGCCTATGTGATATGCCGTGGAGAGAGCAGCAGAGGCTGAACTTTGTGCAGTGCTCACTGTGCACCGCTGTTGTTGCACTCGTGCCTGCAAAGCACAGCAATTTAGGGCCACAGTAGGGCCAGGGGGTGTATAGACATACAAGCACAGGAGCGCACAACAAGAAATAAACAAGAAATAAAGCACAGCCCAAGGAAAGCTGAGCTGACACCTCTTCAAGCAGAGCCAGGCAGATCCCACCTCCCTCCACCTGGCTCCCCTCAGGTGTGGGGCAGAGCTCCCATTGGCTATCCGCCCCTCAGGCCCACCCCCTGCTGGCAGCGCAGCCAATCAGGACGGGCCTCACCTGGGTGTGGCAGAAGGTGCCAGTAGCAGGAGGTGTGTTGGGTGCTTGGCAGCCATTTTCTGAGGGCATCAGTGGGGGCTCTTTTTCAGGGCCTCAGGGAATGGCTGAGGGGGCTGGAAGAGGCCTGGAAAGGGCTGGAGAAGGGCTTTGGGGTTAAAGAACACTCCATTTTCCCTTAGCTAAGAGATGGGAAGACCTCGCCTTAGCTCCTTAGGAAAGGACTGGGTGCACCTCCACTTGCTGCTTGCAAGTCGGTCGGCAATCTCTGAGATCTGTGAGAGATTTGAGAAATGATTCCAAAAGGGTGAAAGGAATGAAAAAGAAGAGGCAGAGTGGGGTCCAGGGAGTTACAGTTGCACAGGCCCTTCTGCAGAAAGAGGAGGGTTTTGATGTCTCCTTGAAGAGAGAGGGAGATGCATAAGGAATTGAGGAGAAATTTAGCAGCATTACTCTGAATAACCCAGGAGCTGGGGATGAGGAAACTTAACAGCAGGGAAAAAAAAAGACTTAGTAGGTCATCTCCGGCACACGTCTGTCAGCCCAAGGCTGTTCTTGCCAGGGAGAATTTTTCCTTCAAAAGTTGATAGTTCAGTTTAAGTCCCAGCGCTTTCCTCAGTGCCCAAATGCCACAAGAGAGGGAAATCTGGGCATTCCGGCTTCTCTAACCGCTAAGGCCTAAAATCTTTTTTTTTTCCCTCTATCCCTATTTCTTTTGATTCAGACAAAACTCCCTCTGAAGTCGAGTGGACCAAATACGAGGGCATTTACTCAAAGCTCAATTCAGATGTCACTGGGGGTAAATCTCCATAATGCCAGCTGGCGCTTGCTTGAGTGAGCAGTCATTGCTCCTAAGTCGGCCGCCCAGCAAAATCTGCACCGGGTCTGCAGGAGGTGGCCCTGGTTGGGCTGGAGTGGCAAAGGAGCGAGCCTGAAATGGAGAAAACATCCTTCAGACTCCCTGTGTCATCGCTGATTTGGGTATCATCGGTTTGCCAGCTATGAAACACACGGAGAAGCAATGTCCCCAGGGGAAAGCAAGCGGCTCGCTCCGTGAATTTTGCCAGCGAAGACAACGCCGTTTGTGTTACAGCATCCCGATCCAGCCCATTGAGTTGTCTGCAGAGAGCGTTAATTGTAATTTATGGAGGCTAAATTCCTAATAGTGGGCTAAAATCGCGGGCTTTGTTGAAATTAGCGGTCCGCTGGTTTAGAATGGTGAAAAATATGTCTCGCAGGCTGCTACCGACTGAGTGAGATGTACTTGATCTTTTTTTCACTCTGCAGGCAGGACCCCGTGCTTATTTCTTCCAGCTTAAACAGCAGAGGACACATTAAAACAGAACAAAGCAAAAAGCCCGAACCGAAAACCTCGATAGTAGGAGGGGGGGAAAAGTTAGCGAAAACTCAATGAAGGCAACAGCCGTTTCTTCCCGCCTCAGGTCTGATTCAATCAGGTCTTTCAAAAGAAACTCCTGTCACCACAAACTGCCTTTTCATGCCAGATTCCTCCCGGCTCCCCCTCTCTGCCCCATCCCAGCGACTTCCAACAGCACCGATCAATCTCCAAGCGACACCCTGCCCCCCCGCCCAGCTGCCTCCAGCCACCGCCGTTCCCAAGCAAAAGGCAGCTTCACCCAGGAAGGTGGTGGAAAAAATGTGGACAAATTTCTGATTTGCAACACTCTGGGAATGGGTTTATTGCCATTGTTTGAGTGCAAATGTATAAATAAAGCAAAACGAAGATTCCAGGGTGAGTCCGATGAAAAGCAGAAAACAAGAAATTTTATGGCCATAAGTGGCGTGGGCTAATGGTGATTTTTGAGGCACTGGACCATGGTAGTTACTTAGCTAAATGATTGCTGTGAAACCGGGCAAGAGGCTTATTTCTTAATTACTGTTACATATTATGTCAAGCTGACACTTTGAGGCGTGCTCGGGCAATGATAAAGTTAGCCAAAAAAAAAAAAAGAAAAAAAAAACACACACAACCAACAACAACCAAAACTCCCTTGCCGTTCTGAGAGGCTGTTTTTAAAGCACGTTACTTGGCAGTGATGCTGGGAAAGGGCCGTGCTGGCCCACAGAAAGGGGTGTCCTGTACTCATGCTCTGCAGCAATATGTGGTTACCAGCGCCGCTTACCTCTAGATCCATAGGATAATGGGACTGGATAAACCCCTGGAAACCTGACAGCCTTTCAGCTGACTTTCTCAGCGCTGCCAAAGCACTGCTCTGAGCATCTTTAGCTAGCCCAGAGCAAAGTACAACCGCCTCAGTGCATGAGCTGAGCAGGAAAGCTATAAGGGACTGGGAAGAGCCAAGAAGAGCAGTGGCACTAGGATACAAGAAGCGGATATCCCTGCTATCCAAATGTCCAGAAAGAGTGGGAGCCAGATTTTCCTCTTGGCCTCACAGAGCCCAAGCTCTGTGACTGGGAGCATCATTCCTGAAGGGCACGTGCTGGATGGATCACGGAGCAAGGCCAAGCGGCGTATCGTCCCCGTCTCAGTGGAGCTGTTCTCATTTCTAGTGGCCACAGAGCTGATTCTGGTTACCCGCGGAGCTCTCCAGGCTAACCCCAAGCTGCCAATTCCCTGCTCACAGATCTATCCATCTAGACATCAATTTATGTTACACATACGCTTTGATCGTGGATAGCCCATATGTAAAAAATCACACATGGAGGCAGCTCTAATTTACAGTTTGTTCTATATCCCTGTAGGCTTACAGCCCCGCAGGCTGTCGTTTTGGCCTCTGCTACTTTACAAAATAAATACACACGCATAGAATTCCCCAGGTGCTGCCCTCTCCCTCACTCTTTACACAGGAGGTGTACAAATCCTGAACAAAGGCATGTTTTCTGCATGGTTTTATCAGTGTATTTTCTCCCCGGCCTAAACCAGTGCTCCAGAAGAAACAGAAATTACACATCTGCAACGCCTTGCAATAATTGGCTCACCACTGGCTTGAGTTGGGCATAAACAAACAGTGAAGAATATTGGGCTAGCAGGTATGTAAGAAAAGTGACATCACAGCATCCTACAACATCCCTGGTTTTAATTTATCAGCCAAATCAACACCTCTGTCTCCGTGTCACCCTTCAATTTGTGACACGCAAAACCTGATACTACTTCTCCAGCTAGGTCAGTTTTACCCTATGTAAGCTGATTATACCCTGCATTTAAAACAAAAAAAAAACAACAAAACAAAACATACAAAAAAAATATACCCAGCTCGCTGTGCAAGGATGCTAATGGCAAAATATATTCACAGCTTATTTAATAACCCAAGCTGCATAATTGCAACAAGTAAGCTCATCCTGAGGTGTTTAACTTATATTACGTGAGCAGAAAATTCTCCCTGAAAAAAATAAAAATAAAAAAGAATGGAAAATGAAAAGTCCTCACTGAGGACTTCTCAGACTGAGAAATTGCATTCCCTTGGAATCAGTTTCCTCAAATATCCTCCGAACAAATGTAATCATTTGTAAATTGTGGGGCTTGCTTCGGAGCTAGCTGGCCATGCTCCCGAAAATGCATTGGTTGCCCATTGATGTTGGAGAACAAGTAAGGGCACCCTTTCAAAACTTTGGGGGAACGTAAAAAAGAAAAAAAAAAGAAAAAAAAAAAAAGGAATACAAAAAGTCGGCCTTCTTTTTCTAATTCCTCCTTCTTTTTTTCTTTCAGCCCCTTGGAATAATTTGCCTTCAAGAGCCCTGGATTCGCTCCAGTATTTTTGAGGTAGGAAACATGCAGAGTTTTAATTCTTTTTTTTTTGAGTCCATCAGGTTCAGGTTACATGTTCGGGTACAAAATCATAAACAAATGGACGGCATTTACATTTCTGAAGTGTTTCCAGCCCCCTCACCCTCTCGTCCCGCATATAGGTACATCACAAGCAGCACCGTGTAAGTAAAGGAAGCCAAGTGCTTAACTGATAACAAGACATCCTTTCTCCTCTGTTCTATAAGTGGGTTTTGCTCTCTCCCTTGGGTTCCTGGCTGAAATCCAAACTCCAATCTTACATGCACTGGCCTCAGGTGAGCCCTGAGGAAATTGGTTGTCCCAAACCCAGAGGTCTGAGCAATTAGAGTTTTGTAGTCCCGGTAACGTGAGCATCTGACGGAGGGTAGGCTGGGAGTTGCCTGTTTTGGGGGCAGATCACCCCTGATCAGAACCAAAGAGAAGGTGTCAAAGAAGCAGGACAGGGATATGCCGGGGGGGGGAACGTCAATTCAGATAGCATACGTGTTTCTTAAATGTCTTCTAGCCTCAGGAGACATTTAGCTAAACCAGAGCAACAGTGTTCTGTGTTGCTATTGTAAAAATGAGGCAGGCTGGTCATTTTGGTTCCCTGCTATGCTATGAATGCAAGGTAAAAAACTGTCCCTGGTTGGACAAGACAGGGGTGGGAACCAAAACAGAGCCAGAGGGAGAAGCAGCAGCTTGGTCAGAGATAAAGCAATTTGCTGCTGAAGCCAGATAGAAAAAGCCACTGCTCAGAGCTGTTGCTCAGCTCCACAGCTGTTAGACAAAACACTTAGCACACACAAAGCCAGGCCAGGTTGCATGTTTGCAGATTAACAAGAGTGGTGGTGAAATCAAATTGAGTTGCTTTACCGTTCTGTATTTAGTGCAAGCTGAGATAGGTCCATCAGACAGACTCTCACGTTTATGACAGAACCCATCCCTTAAAGCTTGCACGAGAGCTGCTAAAATGAATATTACAGAGAAAATCTTGCCCACACTGGGGAATGTTTCTCTCTAGCTGAATTAATGATCACTCTTTCAGCCGCTCCCTTTCCCAGGAGGTTGCAGAGAAACATCTTCTTACCAGGTCTGTGTTTCAAACCATCGGACTACTCACATGTAGAAAGTTAAATACAGACATAAGTAATTGCAGATTTGAGACAGGAGGCAATAAGGACCAAATTTTCAGTGGCTGAGCCTAGGCCTCCAAAACTGCATGCCTTAAATTGGGAGATGCGGTTATGAACGATCACGTTTTCGTATGCCCCAGAGCTCTGAAATACACACACACATTTTGCATGCACCAACCTAAGTTCTAAACAATGAAACCCAGACCGAAAATGCATAGACTGGAGAGGGAAGTGACTGATCCCTTCTCTTGATGCAAATGGGGAATCTCCTATGAAATATCCAAGTTTCATAGCGCATAAGGAACTTAATTCTAGATTGGTACTCATGAGATTTCTTAGACGTGTCAGCGCAGATGATTTTTAGCAAACAAAATTGGGCAGACAGTTGTATCATTTGCCAAATAATCGAAATGCTACTCCTAGAAGCATGTGAAATAATAGGAGATACGGAGCTTGCGGGTCACGGACCCAAAATACCAAAAGGCCCTTCTCAAATCCACAGCCTGTGACCTACTCCATTTGCAGAACTCCATGAAGTGAAGCCATTTTACGTTACTTGAGGATTTCACACGGCGAGTGGGTTCAGCCTCAGCACTGAGACAGCTTGGGAAGGTGGGGGAGGAAGAGGAGAGAGTGGAGAGCGAAGCTCACGAGACACAGATTCTGCTCCTTGTTTAACTGTGAGCTCCCAATGGGATGGGAAGGGGCACACCTGGTCTGGGCCATGCTCTAATTTCCTCTCCTATAAAGTACTGATCATGTTGCCTTCCAGCTTGGGTACAGTGACCCAAATTCCAGTAATGATGCTATGTTGTGTGTTCCCTACATGTCCCTAGATAGATTTTCCAGATGGTCACTTTTCACTGTGACCTTTTAAAAGTCTTGCTGATACAAAACGTGAGATGTCTGTTTCCGAACAGAATAAACCAACGACTTCAGTGCTTGCTTGCAAATGAAAAAAAAAAAAAGCCACAACATTTAGAGAAGATGCAAGTGCTCCCAGGAGCCTCGAAATATATTTTTTTGGTTAACTGTGATGTTGCCTGTAGCTCTTTATGGCAGTTTTAAAGCATCAAAGCTCAGATTTGTTATATTGAACCTGGAAAGCTTCAAAAACTTTTTTTGTAAATTAAAATTTAAAAAAAAAAAAAGAAGAAGAAGAAGAAGACGATACCAAAAGCTATGAAGTGGTATTTTTCAGATGGGAATATGCTTTGATTTCGGTGGTTAATGCAAATAATACTCTCTCCTCCTCCTCCTTCCCCCTGCACCCCCGACAGAGTTTTCAGTGCAGCAGACAGAAGGTGGGGAAAAACAAATATGACATAAATTGTCTTGGTAAACAAGTAAATAGTGTCATTTAACTCTTCCCCCTATGACTCCTTGCTGGAACTCTGAATTAGTTTATGGCAGGGCTCTGTCAAAAGACCCCCCTCCCTGGAAACAGAGGTGAGACCTCAAAAGCCATTGTCTCTTTAGTTAATTAATTAAGGTAATATTGAGTACAGCTTTGCTTCTAAGTTCGAGGAACCCAGCTGGGGGCAGCAGCCTCTTGTTTGATGCCATGAATACGGTGGAATGAGCTCCGGGCCCTGCATTAAAACCCAAAATCATTTAAAACATGCCGGGGAGGAGGGGATGGGGGAAGGAGCCCGGTTTATAGAGCTTTACAGCAGGACCGAGCCTTCTTCAAATAACTACGGGGGGTTACTTTGCATTTTACACCCCTGCTAGCTAAGCAGCAACCAGTTACCGGGTCCATGACTTTTGTCTTTTAAGACCAAGGCAGGAGGAGGCTGCTGTAGTTCTGCAGAGCTGATTTCCTTCCCCATGCAGGCTCCTTTCTGGAAGCTGGGGAATGCTTCTTACCGGTGCCTGGCCCAATCCCTAGAAACGTCGCATTAGTCAATTTTGCTTACATGGGGGAATCCTCTCACAGACATGGGATGGGATGACTCATTTGGATCAAGTCACCCACAAATGTAAGTCTTTGCAGGCCTAAGCTGGAAGCGTGTTTTATTTCCAAGTAACATCTAGTTGCTTGCTCTGTGAGCTGATTTGCCTCTAAAGAAAACAACAATAATAATAAAAGAATAAAAACCAAATCTCCAGGTCCGTATTCAATCTAAAACTCCTGCAGATACCATGGCTATTTTCCTGCATTAAACCCCCAGGTTTTGAAGGAAAAGGCTGCGGATACAGCTCTGCTTAGTAATATTTACAGGAGGCTCCAGTCCTGGCTTTGCTGCTGATACTCCGCGTGAACCTGGGCAAGTGGCTTCGCATTGCTTATCCCCAGCTCTAATGTCACCCCATCCCCTAAAGCAAAGAACATCCATCCACTCTGCCTGCAAAGCAAGGTGCTGCACCCTGCCTTGGTCCCTACCTGTGCGTAAATCTGGAACTGTTTCTTTGCTTTTCCCATAAAATGGGAAATAACCAGCTGAAGGGTGCCGGATTTAATGCCTGGAGATTTCACGATCTTTGTGGATTTGAACCTCTCTTTTCCCCTCGTCCCCATATGCCGTGTATTAACGTCTGCCGCTGTGTTAAGTCTAATTTAGTTTGGTATCTTCTCAGGGGAGAGGTTGGCTCTCATCTGTCTGTCTGCCGTGCGCCAGGCACACCAGTGGCACTGTATAAATAACAGTGATCATAAATAGCTGACAACACCTGCTGGTTTTGAATCAGCAACAAGTGATAATCCTGCGAGCAGCTAAATGGGACTTTGGGATTCCGGGTATTGGCCTGGTTAACTGGCTCCTTGGTTTGATTATGCGTTTGTGTTTTCCCAATTCTTTTTTTTTTTTTTTCCTTTGAAATGCCTCAGGGAGCCACTGTGGGGACAGGAACGACACGAAATCTGCTGGTCTTTCATCACATCGGTTCCTCATCTGTTTCTTTCTTTTCTTCCTCTCCCCCATCCCATCTGCAGTGCTTTCAGGCAAAGGGACCTCATGGAAGCCCCAAAGGGAAATAATAAAAATACTCCTGAGCTTAAGGAACACTTTTGCAGCTCCTGCAACAACCTGTGCCCATCGGTAGATCCACTGAAGGCAAAGGGATTACTAATGTGAGTAAAACCCCACGGCCACCTCTGAACCATGTTTGGAAATAGGGAAACTTGCCTGGTACACTTCAGGTTCCCACTGCTCTTCAGATACTACTGCCCAAGCTGATGAAACAGGTATTTCCCCAGTATGGAATCACTTCTGATGTTTTAGTTTTCATTTTAAATGTTTGCCCTGTGTTTCTTCTCCCCGCTGCTGTTTCAGTTTTCTGTTAATAGGCTGGTTTTGCCCTGGTGGCTCAGCCTGCATTCAGGTCACCTCTCCAGGTGTACGCACCCTTTGGAGAGCACTAAGTACAGGTTAGCGGGGGTCATGAGTCACATAACCCCCTTGAGGGAAGTTTGGCTTTAGCCAGCCATGAAATAGCAAATCTTCCGCTGCAGAGGGGAAAGTGAGGCTGAGAAGGAGGGGGGTAATTTTATTATTATTATCATCGCTTGACCTCCCAACCCAGCGCTCGGAGCTGCCTCTCGTTAGGAGCGTGCAAGCAGGCATATGGCCCCACCATCACCAGGGCCACGCTGCACCGATCCATCACGGCACTTCCCAGCCCCATACATCCTCGCAGCCATCGGGCCGAGGTGTTCCCAGCTGGCAGGGTTCACCAGCAGCTCCCAATCTGCCAACAGGGGCAGGGGAGACCTGCCAAACCCTAAATCTGGGGTGGGAAGGTCAGCATCGATGGGCTGCATAAATCTCTGCATTCAGGTTTAATGCCCTGCCTGTGCTATTAATTGCCATCTGCACTTCTAGAAGTTATTTTGAGGGGGCAAAACAGTTCAAAACTTGCTCTTTCCCTGTTTTCCCACCATCCAGGCAATGAAACACCCTAATATCATAAAGCTGGAACTCCATTGACTTCAAACGTGCATTAATACCCCAAAAACTTTTCTGACCAAACCTTAGCAAAGGTGAAAAATACGTGAAAGAAGGAGAGCTGGGGGAAGTGGGCCCTTGCAGAGTTCACTGTGAGCTCTGCAAGGAGGAGAAACCAACACTGCTCGGTATGACCCAGACATCGCTCATCCCCATCTCCATAACAAGGAGGCTGGAGCCAGGAGGAAACCCACACCAGAGGAGACATGGACAGCAGAGCCCAGGGAAGGTCTGTCATCAATTTCAGGACTTTTAATTAATCAATTATTAATTTAATTTAGGCAGATTTGGGCATTAGCTTCAGGACTCTTCCAGGTTTGCCATCCTCTGCCCCCTCCGTGGTGTGTTTCTCGCCACCACCATGTCCTGACAGCACAGGGCCGACATCCCAGGGTAAAATAATAATAATAATAATAAAATAAATCCATCAAAGCCTATTAGTTAAATTGCTCTGTGCAAACCTAATTGACCACGAGGGATCTCCTAGGCAAGCAGGCCGTAAATCGCGATTTTAACAGCGGCAGAGGGAAGGAAAGGAGGAGGGAAAAAAGGGAGAGAAGAAAGTTTGCAGTGGCTGGGGATCATTTTAGGCGACTGCCTGGCTGGAGGCTGCGGAGAAAGGAGGCTGATCTGGAGCATATGGTGCAAAGAGCCAGTGCTGGGGGTGGAAGAATAAAAACCCTGAGCGGCGCAGATCCTAAGGAGCTATTTATTCCTCCCCCTGCAGATGTACATTAATGCAGGAGGAGTAGGGGGAGCAGATCTTTCGGCTGGAGAAAGAGAAACAGCGCTCCTTCCTTTTAACATGCTGTTGTCTGGCTTGATCTTGTCACTCCAAAGGGACCCATTCAGAGGTATTCATGCATCTGCCTCGGGGGGACAATGGGACCTTAGTTTATAAACTGTCTGTCCAGTTGCCTGCGGCCTTTAGTCCTTTTGTTTTCGCTTCTCTTAATAAACTTTTTGGGGGAGTTCATCAATACGCTTGAATAGCTGATGTTCTCATTCTCAGAGAGGGGAATAACAGAAGGTCTCGAAGGTTTTTTTTGTTTTTTTTTTTTAATAGAGGTGGGGGTGTTTTTTTTTTTTTACCCCTTAAAGGAGAACCGAGGCTTGAAAAGCATCAGAATAAACCCTTTAAAAAAAAAAAAAATCTGAATCAACCCCGAACAAAACCTCTATTCAAGAGACGGAGAAATGTGCAACGTTTAATTGCGCACACACACACACACCCCGAAAGCAATTCTCGTCCTGCCGACGGAATTAAGACGATCCCCGCCTCATTTTACAGCTCTCAAAATATTTTGGGTAGGGGGATTGGGGAGGAATTTCGGAGAGCAGGCTCATTTCCAGAGGATTTAGGGCTGAAAGCTGGCTCGAACCTTTCCCTCGGGTTCCCCCGAGTTCCACCTTCCCCCGGCAACTGCAGAAATCACAGCCGAGCAGATATATCCCCCCACCCCTCCAAAAAAATAATAAAGCTCAAATCGCGGCGAACGATGATTTCTTCGGGGAATACCAAACCACCCGCCCCATCCTTTGTAGGAGAGCCCGGAGCCGGGAGGGGGTGGGGGGGGACACGGAGATTTCCCCTATTTCCAAGCACCAACGCAAAGTCCGGCCCCATCCCCGTGCCGGCTCCCTCTCTCCTCCCTTGATTTCTCTTTTAAGGCGTTTATTTTCCCGGCAGGGGGTGATTTTCCCCTTCTCCCTCCCCGCAAATCCCCGCAAGCTCGGAGGCGCTGCTGGGTTGCCCGCTCCCCACCTCCTTCCCCAGGCAGCCCCCCACCAACCGCTCTCCCCGGTGACTCCAGTTCAGCGTTTTAAGGCCCTAATGAGTGTTGACAAGTTTAATGAGTTTGTTTTAAAGAGGAAAAAACTGGTCAAGTCGAGATTTCCGAGTCAAATCCATTAGGAGATCCCATTCAAACCCCGCCTGACAGCTCAGCCGCTCTCACACTTCACCAGCCAGCGCAGGACCGGCAGAAACCCCAAATCCCTGCTCCAAATCTGAACCCCCTCCTCAGCCCCATAACCCAGCACAGTGCTATGGGTTGCCGGGGCGGATAGGGACCCGCACCCACCCCTCCCCAGCTAAGGGGAAGGGTTAATTCATCTTTCGAGGGGCAAGGAGAGGGTCTCGCCTGAACCCATCCCATGGGGCAAGGGGTTGCAGCGTGCAGAGAAACCAAACGGGGCCGTCCGGTCCCGTAATAACCTCTCATTTCTATTGGAAATTGCATTAAACGCCCGGCTATTTTCCTTTCCCCCCCCCTTTCCCTTTTTGTCTGCCCCCCCCCTTCTCAACCTTCATATAAGTAAACAGCCCTGTGAAGCCGAGGTGGAGGTCATGTTAAGTCATGCAGTCTGACTTCGTGAACTTTGAGCTGGGTGATTAGGGGGGGTGGGGGGAGAGGGGGGGGTTCTCCTTTTTCAATTTCTCCACTTCCTAGGTCTCTCCATTGTTCCAATTCCAAACAGCTGCTGGTGCTAATCTTTCGGTTATTTGCAATCAGGAGGAAGGAATACTCACACCCTAGAGTGCTCCGATATTAGCCCTGCCAGCCGAGCAAAGGGACCACTGGAAGCTGAGGAGACGATGGAGGAAAACAAAACCGAGCAAAGTTATTGAACTCAGTTTGACTCTGAGCCTTTCAGGTACCTCTCCCAAACCCAAATCCGCGCCGGCAGAAAGCCATGGAAATTAGGCTTACAGGTACCGCATCACTTAAGGCCAGACCTGATTTTCCAAAGGTTAAACTCCTCCATCTACTCGAAGTCTGACCGGAGCGAGAGGGGAGGGGGAAAATACCAACCGAGGGCGAACTGGGAGGAAAAGAAACCACCACAAAAGCCCAGTTGGAGGCCAACCTGGCGAGCTACGCCCAGGAGTGTTTTGCTCGAGCTGGCTTTGAAGGATTTCTATTTAATTATTACTAAGGAGGGCCAAGGAGACTAAAAAGGTTCAAGGAAGCTGCAGTGCAAAAGGGACCGTCCTATTTACGTGTGGATGCACGGGAGGGGTTTAGCCCCATGCGTGGGCATTCCCTTCCCGTTCATTTATTCACCTGATAATGAGGACGATGGGTACCGCTAATGAGAGGCTCCTCACCTTGAAGCATCACGAAGGGGGCTTTCCAAGGAGCGTAAGCAGCAAAAAATAACTCAAGCCTTGGCTAATAGCCTTAAAACCGGGCTCCTAAAGTCGCTGGCAGGGCGCAAAGGGCCGTTTTGGGGTGGGTCGTGCCGGGGGGAACCCATTAGTGTGCCGGGCTCGCCTGGCCCGCAGCCCTCTCACCAGCCCCGCAGAGCCTTTATTGGTTTACTTAGGTGTTAATCCCTTAACAATCAAGTTGTCTGACCATGGAGCCCCGTCCCTATTCTTGTTTACATCTAATTAAGGGGCCGAAATGCCACTTCCCTTCCGCAGCCCCCCTGCCTTCAACCAACTTCCATCTCCCACCCGGTTTTGCAGCAGGTAAAGCTCCCTTCGATCCAATGGTGGGGTCCCGTCCCCAAATTCCACGTCCCCGATCCAGCCGCCCTCCCCTCCGCACTCAGCAGATGAAAGGCAGAGCTCTCCCGTCCCAGTGTCACCAGCATCTCCGAGCTTGCCTTAATTCAATTAAACCTCGGAACGCCAGGAAACCAGCGGAGATCCACCCGAGCAAGCCAGTAGCCGGGGCTAACAAAGGACCTTTCTTTGCAGAGGGTGCAAGGAGCCCGGCCGGCCCATGTGTCATCCAGCCCCGGCGACTCCCGGCTCTGCGGGGTTAACGATTCAGACACCACTGCGAGCTCTGGGACTGCAACTTGGCTTAGATAGCGTCTCAGCCCTGGGGCAATTCCTCTAAATCAATTTTCAAAACAATCAGTTTAGGGGCTTTTAATTAAGCTTTAAACCAGCGGTTAAAAATAGCAGTTTACTTCTTTGGGATGCAAACTAGGCTAGCGTAAAAATAAATCAGAGAGACGGGCCCGCTGCCTTTTGGGATTCAGGGCGACGTAGATTATATACGTCCCAAGATTACGAGGATTTCTCTTTCTTCTAATACTGATTCTCTCTCTGAGCAGCTGCTCTTTCCCTGCCAGACACCGAAGTGTCCTCAGGACCGCAAAGAGAGGGGATCCCGTGCAGCTTCCCCAAACCCAAGCAAGGGGAGAAAAACAGGGAGGAAAGCTAGGAGCCCAGGTCAGCAGGTCCCCAAGGTTTTTCTATTAAAAGGGGACAGCAAAAATAAAATAAAGGAAAAGCAATACGGAAAAGAAAAACCCCAGCTGGGTGTTACTTGCAAAGAGGAAACCCCCCCCAAAAAGCCCGGCCGGATTTGAAGCTGAGCTGCTCAGCTTGGAGATGGGACCCCGCGAGCATCCTCGCTCTCCACCCGCGGAGATAAATTCGCCTAAAAGGTGAATTTAAGCTCCCTGGGCGCTTTTGTAGTTTAAATGGGATCCTCCAGGTTACCCCCACCGCCCTCTCCCTTTGTTTAATTCTTCTGTGGCTGCAGCTAAAGGGACGCTCGCAGGGCCCAGCTCGAAACACGCGCTCGCACCTTTAAATCCCTTAAGCTCGTGCAGGTTTTTGGCTCCCCAAACCCGGCCAGAAAGCAGATGTTTAAACGCAGCCCTTGCACCAAAGGCAGCTCTTAAAAGGGACCACAGCGTTAGGTTGATTAAAGAGTAATTAAGGGCGGTGGGACTCCTTTGGTGCTGCTCCTAGGACTCTCCTCGCCCGGAGGATTTCTCCCTAGGTGACCCAGATAAATTACAGATAGGGTTGAAATAACTTTTGTCCGCGACGGGCCGGGATGAGCCCGGCCCGCAAATCCCCGCACAGCGGTGGTTAATGAGGCAGTCATGCAAAACGCAGCGAGTTAAACCTAAAAAGAGCCGGCTCGGGGTGACTTCTCCTTCGAGGGCTCCGCGGGTGGGTTTCGGGCCGTTCCCGTTTCCATTCCCAGCCCTCGAAGCTCGACCTTGACCCGGTTTGTCCCCGGTTTAGGGGGCAAAGAGGAGTCCGGCCGCTGCACCTTCCGCGAGGTTGGGTTTCGCCCCTTCTTTTCGATGGGGAAAGACCCGAACTCCCCGTGGGGAGGGGAAAAAGAAATGAGCGAGGCTGGAAAAATCAATCCCAACCGAGAGGAAACGAGGGGATGGGTAAAGGAGGCCGGGGGGGGGGGAATTATCGGGAATCGGAGAGATTTCCTAGGCTAACCTGCTCGGGGACGGGGAGAAAAAAAACACACCCCAAAGGGCTGATTTCCCCCAAAGGGGCGATTTCCCCGTTACTTCCAAGGACTTTCTGCTGCTCCTTTTCCTCCGTTCCTTCTCCCCCCCGCCCCCTGCCTTCCCCCCTTTAGATCTCAGCGTGTTTGCTCTTGACTTCATCCACTAAGTCAATAGTTTGGAGATGCCCTCATCCTCAGAGGCCCGAGCCCCCGTGTCCCCTCCCTGTTTTCTCCTGCGGATAATGGCAGCCTTTTGTCGTGTAATCAAGCTCCCGAGGGGTTGGGAGACAGATATAGATTCTTGGCATTTGTCGGTGAAAATGAAAGCTGGATTAGGCAGAGGCGGCTGCACACTCCATGGTAAAGGACAACAACTATTCCCCCATTGAAAGTCCCATTCTGGTTTGGTTATTTTATCTTTAAAAGTTGTTTGTATTTCTAAAGTGGCTATTGATGCACTTAGAAAGTGTAGCAAGCTGTAAAGCCTCGCTTCAAATGAAAGGCGGACAGAAAAAAAAGAGGAGGTTAAGGGGAGAAAACAGAGTGAGAAAAAATACCGTCATAAAAGGATGGGGAGGGGGAAGAGAAAGAGGGGAAGGGAGGGGGGGGGGGGGGCAAAAGAGTTAAAAAGATCCAATCCTGCCTAAAATCGGAGAGAAAAGTCCCGAAGTCACAGCAGCCGGGGTTCGGCTCCGCTGTTTCCCTTCCCGACGGAGAACATCGCAGGAGAAAATCATCGCGACATTCGAGTTGCCCCCCTTGGGAACCCCCCCACACACACACACACACACACCGGGAGGGTTTTTTCCTCCTCGGGGGACGCTTGATTCTTTGCAACAGAACTGGAAAGCCAAAGCAGATCCGTGCTCTGCTCTGAAGTTAGGTTATTCTTCAGCTTGAGCGCTGTTTGCTCCCTGACAGAGGTTTGCTGAGGCGCTGCTGCCGAGCACTAATGGGGAGGATTGTCCATCTCTGCACTATTCACCTCTGAGCGTTTTCTCTTGAGAAGCATGGAGGCTTTGACAGTATAAATATATAATTCCCCCCCCCCCCCTCTTTCCCGAACATCGCTTGGATTTAATTAGCTTGGGTCTCCTTTAGGTGTGTCTTAATCTGGGGTTGCGCCGTCCTCCCCTCCGGTGGAGAGGAGTGGGATATTTTGTTTTTAAAGCAAAGCATTTGCCAAACGCCCCAAGTTTCCCCTTCCTTTACAGTTTCAGGAGTGGAAATCGCAGTTTACCCGCTGCGAGCCGCACGCACAAGGGAGGGATTGTGGCTGGAAGGAGATTAAGGGGAAAACTCCAGGAAAAAGAAACGGAGCACCGAGGTACAAACCAAATATTCACGTTCTCCGTCAAAAAAAAAAAAAAATGCGGCTTCAAATAGCTCAATTTGCTGCTATTTAGCATCAAACGCTCCTCTCCTCGAGAAGTGGGGGAAAGAATTTAAAAGAATTAAGTTCCCGTGCGCAGAAATAAGGAATCTCTATTAAAATTAACGCCGGCTTTCCCTAAATACGTGACCGTATATACGGTCCCTTCGAATCGCCAGCAGCTCCGGCTATCTGCCCTCTCTTGGATAATTTACACCATACAAAGGTTGGGGGCTATTAATCCCGTCCCCCCCACCCCCCATTCCTATTCATGTCAGTGTTTCTTTCTTTTTTTTTTTTTTTTTTCCCGAGCAATCAAATGTGCTGGAAACAATCGTAGGGAATTTAAACATGACTGTCCCCTGAATATCCCTCGACATCGGAGTGTCCTTTGTACGTTCACCCTCCCCTTTGAGAGACGCTTCTACGTTTCCAAATGCAAAATAACGCGACCGTGGGGTCTTTATTAAAGAGCCAGCCCGGGTTCGGCGTGGGCTGATGGAACCCAAACCCGTTTGGAAGGGAGAAGTTTCATGGGATTTAAGGGCGCTTCTGCTAACTTCAGGCGAGGCGAAAAAGAACCCGAGAGCCTCAAGTTGCTCGAAACCGGCTTCTCGGTGAGCGATCCCGTCAACTTTCCGCTCTCCCTGTCTCTCTCTCTCCCTCTTTTAATTCCCAATAAACATGCAAATCGATTCGTCCCCATAATGGGAACGGGGAAAATAAATAAATTACAGAATTGCGCTCGCTTCAGACTTTTGCCTCCGCTCAAGGTTTGGGTGCAAACGGAAGTGGCAGCGGGTCAGGGGCAGGTCCCCCTACCCTTCCCTTCTCCATTCCCTCGAAAAACAGGAAAATTACGTTTTTCAGATCCCCCCTCCTCCCCCCCATAAAAGGTTTGGGGAACAGCACCGGGGACGCAGCGCTGCGACAACGCCCGTCGCGGCTCTGTCCCCATCCCTATAGCGGTACAGCGGGGGGGTGGCATGCCCCCAGCAACCCTATAGGGGCTGTCCGATGGGATGTCACCCCCCCCCCCACACACACACACACACACACTTTGGGGACAGCCGCCTCTCCGCGGGGCCGCAGCCTCGCAGCTCTCCGTCTCCCCCTCCTCTCTCTCCCGTTTAAAGAAGCCACCGGGTCACTTTGATGCTCGATCTTTAGGGGCTCGGGACAAAGAAGCCACTGAAGGCTGAAGGCTGCCGGGTGTCCCCCCCCCCCCCCCCCGCTCCTCACCTACCCCGAGCGGGAGCCTTGCAAACAGCCGTGCCCCCAGCCCCACTCTTTTAGGGTCAGGCAAAGTGCTTCCTTCCAATTTTAGCAACAGCAACAACAAGCAAAGGGAAAAAAAAAAAAAAAAAAAAAAAAAGCCCAAAGAAGAGTGAAAACCAAGAAGGGCTTCCTCTGCCTTCCAGAGAGCCCGGGGGGCGGGGGGCGGGTGGCAAAGGGATCGAATCTCCCCCCTCGCACCTCTGAGCATCCCTTCGTGCCTTCCGTGCCACCCTCCAGCCGCGACCCCAAAGCCGCCCCGCGGGTTTTCCATTCCTCCCTCCCTAGGAAGCGCGACCCTCTCTTTGAATGCCAAGTAATTTTTTTTTCCCTCCAAAATATAAATAAATAAATAAAAATAAAATAAAAAGGGTTTGTTTTTTTTTTTTTCTTTTTAATTGTTATTTTTTTTTAAACCCTTGACTGCGTTTCTCGGGCAGGTGGAGGTGAGCCAGGAGCATCCCCTGGGTCCTGCTGTTGCGTGAAGGGAAACCCTCAATTTCCATCTCCAGGAAGGCTCGACAGGTGAAAAATAGTTCATCATTATCAGCATTAGGGTATGTATATATATATATATATATATTAACAAGCGCTTTGCTCCTCTTCCTCACCCCAAGCCCCAAACCTCGGGCAGAGTGGCACAAAAGGGATGAGCTCAGCTGTCTTTTGCGCAGCGCGGGGCTGGGGGACCCCTTCCCCTATGGCACTGCCATACAGCTCAGGAACGAGCCCAGGGTCCCCCCCCCCCTCCCCGCAGACCCTACAGAGCCTTTGCGACAATTCATCACAGGACCCAGAGCCATCCAAGCAAGTAATGTGCAGCCTCAGATCTCCTGTGTCCCACAAGACAGAGCGCCTGCTAATTAATAGACAGTGATTCCTGCAAGCAGCCCGAACAGTCTGTAATATGATGAACTTCCTTTGTACCGGTGTCACCACAAATGTTTCTGATAAGGAAAAGCATCCAAGGATCAAAGACTATAAGCTTCTCAATTTCCTCAAGCTGCCTCTACTTTTCCTCACCTACTTTTTCTCTTCTCCCCTCCCTCTGCGAAGCCCCGACCCCACTCCCGGAGCCCCGTTCTGCCTGAAAAAGCCCCAAATCCAACCCCGTCCCTTCCCCGTTTCTCCCCAACTCCCGGTGACAAATGTCTTTATAACCAGGCATTAGCTGACATCTAGTTTCTTTTGTGGCCAGCTCAGCTCCAGCCCCGGGGCGGGATGAGCCGGAGAGGAGGAGGAGGATGGGGATGAAGATGAGGAGGGTTTTTTGGGGTTGGGGGATGCAGCAGATCTCCCTCCTAGCTCCACCGCGTTGCCATCCCTAACCCGAGCTTCCCAACCGCACCTGCGCACCCGTGGTGCTTTATTTCTTATTCTGGGCTGGTTTGGGATGGATGGGACGAGAGACAGCCCCCCCCCCTTCCCTAAAGGACCCCCCCCCCCTCTCAGCACGCATCGAAGGGGGAGCGGTGCCACCAAGGCCCGGCCGGCAGCTCGGAGCCGCGTCCACATCGCTGTCCCCATTCCCCACAGCTCCCAGCATCTTCTCACCCACGCTCCTCCAAAAAAAAAAAAAAGGAAAAAAATAATAATAAAAAGAAAGAAAAATGAAGGAGTCCAAACCAGGCTGAAGTTCAGCTTAAATAAAAGAAGAAGGGGGGAAAAAAAAGAAAAAAAAAATCAAAGGCCATTGGTGGAGAGAAGAGTTGTGTGGCAGCTGATAGAAACGGGCTGCCTTTTTTTTTTTTTTTTTTTTTTTTAAGAATAGTCTCTATAAATATATAATATCTCCAAAGCTCAGGTCTTAAGAGGGTCCCTTATTTGCTTCTTTCTTTTGTAGGAAACGTAATTTTCAGAAAGATGCTTCCCCCCCGCCTTACCCTAATGCTCGAGTAAGTACCTTACAGCTTTAAGGCTAGTGTTATATGTGCTTTAAAATCCTGCCATGTAAATTCCCCTGAAAAATTTGGAAAGCTTCTCGGGGGGGTATGGGTGGGGGTGTTGGGGAGGGGGGCTGGAATGGAGGAGGGGGAGAAAGGGGAGGTTAATCCGGGTTTAATGCTATGATGCAGTCACAGGACCAGGGCTAGGCTGATTGTGTTATCTCTTCCCAACATTTGGGTCTCCCATATTTCACCCAGCCAAATAGCTGCGAGAAAAAAGTGCGTATGGAGGCACTCCTGACGCCTCAGGAAAATATGTTATTAATATCTAAATAACTTCCCAATACTGTCTCTAAATCTCCCCTTCACCACTCCAGATGATGAATTCGTTTGAAGTGTTCTCCCGTCTCATCTTTTCAGTGTCTCTCTCTCTCCCTTTTTTTTTTTTTTTTTTATAACCAGGCTTATTTCAAACTGGTAAATATCTAATTCCTTTAACCACACTGCAGACACGTCTCTCCCCTCTTATATACAATTCTCATTTGGCGAGATCCAGATATAAAACAGAGAATAAACCCCAACACCGCCTTAAACTCCTTCTGGAAATTATTCGGGCGTCGGGAGCGTTTTGGGGGGGAGCACACCTGGATGCCACATCTGCCTCGCAGCCCGTTCCATCCACGCCTCCTCTCTCCTACCCCAATTACCACCGAAACCCCGGGATTAGAAATATAGACCTTCCAGCTTCCTTCCTGCCCTCCTCTATCACGGCATCCATCTCCCCCATAGCCGCTTCCTATCCCTCCCAGCGTATCACGTAATCTACCATTCACCTTCAGATTAGAGATTATTATGGCTGCCTTGTATTTCCTTCCCCTTCCTGCTGAGCCGAACCCCCCCCCCCCCCTTCCCCGTACCCACATTCCCCTTTTTCTTTTCCCTTTTTTTTTCCCTACAGTTCAACCCATTCTTCTCCCCACCCACCTCCAAAAAGAAGGGGAGGGGACGCAGAAAACCCAAACAACCCCCGGATCGCAAACATCTCCCTTATATTATTTCACTTCCCACTGTATAATTGAACCTCTCTCCCCGCATCCTTGTCTTAAGTTTGTTTTTTAAGGCGTCTTGTATTAGATTATACTCGTTCATTCCCCCCTCCAACCTTATCTCTCCTCCTCTCTTCTCTCCTTCCCGTCACACTTGATTTAGGAAGGAGTTTATCTTGCAAACATTTGCCTACTTTGTTTATGTAGACCAGGTTCTGCAGCTACTTGTTCCCAAAAGCCACTGTTTGCCTTTGTAATTGTTATCTGTGTTTATTGTTGTACCTCATTTGTCTCAGCTTTTTTTGTGACATGTAAGCTCCGTGTGTGCTCACATCCAGCCCCCCTCCCTTCTCCCTCTCCCTGTATTTTTTTTTCCCCTTTTCCCTCCCCTCTCTTCTCTCTCTCCCTGAAATATGCACAGAATAACTGAGCCTAAAGCCAATGAATTGCTTGACACTACCCTATCTCTTTCCTGCCCCCCATTATTAGAGCTGATCCCACTCGCAACACTCACAAATCCCGCCTGGTCTCTGTTTGATTAGATTGCCAACCTTTCGTAATCCCTTGATTTGATGAAGTGTCTGTTCCCCCCCATTTCCCCCCTAAACATACATTGACAGAGAAAGCGCTTGTTGGTTTTACAACGATGCAGATTGTTTGCTGATAAATGGACCCGAACCCCCCCCCTCCCCCGGCTCTTGGGGACAAAGCTACTTCCCAGGTGTGGCAGCAAGGGGTTGCCCCCCCCCCCTCTTTTTTCCCCCATATCCACTCCCCTGAATTTAATTAAATTTGGCAGGACCCGAACAGCCTCCTCCCCCCCCCCCCCCCCAAAAAAAAAAAAAACAACCAAGCCCTACGCCAGGGACTGCTATCACATTAAATCATTAGCACCTCGGGGCGGGGAGGGGGTGGGGGGGTTGGGTCACACCTGTTCACGCTTCCCAAACCCCAATACAATTAAATGCTCCGCTGTGTCCGTCTCCTCCAGCCGGGTTTCCCGATCCCCTCCCAGCCCCGCTCACTATTTGCACGGGGGTGGGAAACGCAGCGGTGCAGCCATTGGTGCCCCGTGCGCGATAAAGAGGAGCTCGGAAATAAAGCGGGATGGGGGGGGGGGAATACGAAACAGTAATAAGTCACAAATAAATAATAAAAACGAAGAAAAAGACTTAAGTCACAAAAACACCACCGCAAGCAATTTAAAATAATAATAATAATAATAACTCGCTCTTAACAAGGATATAAAAAAAAAAAATAAAGTGAAGCCTCATGAATATATGCCCAGGGCTAGCTGGAGTGAGCCGTTTAAAGATGAAAGTGCAAAGAAATAAAGGCTCAATTTAATCTGCCTTAAAACCCTTCAACTTAACGTTTGTGCTGGGAACTCAGAGAGTGAGTACTGATTGGGGATAAATACATTTCTTAGCATGCCTTGGAGCTATTACACCCTTCTCCAACACAGCTCCCTATTCAACAGCCACAGTTTTCATTACCAGCTCTAATAAGTCTTAACATTATTAAATGCCAAGCAGACGATAGAAAGAAACAGGCGCAGGGTGGAAGCTTTCTTTAACACTTAAAAAGAGAGAGCATTTAGGGCTGTCTTCCTCCGGCTCCCCGCGAGGAGAACCCGCAAATGGAGCAAAGGCGTTTGGCAGAAGGAAAAAGGCCAAAACAAAGTTTCCCCCTCTCCTCTTTCTCCCTCCCCCGTCCGCGACCATAATGAAAACGCCTTAAAAAAAAAAAAAAAAGAAAGAAAGAAAGAAAAAAAATAGGGGAAAAAAAAAAGCGACGCACACACATGCACCCACGCAGAGCTGGGAACAAGTGTCAGGAATGCGCTTTTATACACATCTATATAAATATATACATAAATTTAATTGCAAACCTCCCAGGGTGGATGGGAAGAGATCTCTGAGGGGCATTGTTATTGCCGGCTCTACAAGTCAAAAGAAGGAAAAGCAAAACACGCACCGCCTCGAAGTGCTTTGCAAGCTGAACGTCCCTTCGTTATCTTAATTGGGGCTGTTACAAGCTTTTCTAAATATGTATGGACGGCGGGCGTTATTATCGGTATTATTTTTTAATTGCTCCCATCTTCTGGCAGAGAGAGCCCCGCACCCGGCTTCACCGCTGCCCGGTTCCGCTATTTCGGCAGCGCCGTAAAATTAACACTTTTTTAGGAGGTTTTTCCCCCAAACCCGCGCAGTCATCACGACGGAGAAGGCGAAAATAAAACGAACGAGAGCCAAGCAGCCCGTAAATAGTGATTTATCTCCGGGCATGGGCTCTCCGCGGGCTCCGGCAAAGGGAATTTGCCCAAATTAGCGCTCGATTCAAACCGGGTTCCGTAAAGAACCCGCGGTTCTTTTCGATTTTTAGGGGAGTGCAGGAGAGGAAACAAACGGGGGGGAAATAATTAAAGGAAAAGGATCCCTCGGTTTAAAAATTATTTCTTTTCCGAGCGACGGGACCCAAAGAAAATCCATCTCCCCGAAATGGAATCAAACGCATCGCGGAGTGACGCGGGGGCACTTTTCCCCGCACACAATGGCCCCGATTTGCAAATGAGCATCGCCTATTTCCAAATCACAAGCAACATTTTGCAACGTCCAACGGCTCGCCTTTTTTCCAACAGACGGTCCTATAATATTACAAAACTATCTAACAGCAGGGAGTTTTGAATAATTTATCTCCCTTTCTTCCCTTCCTTGGCCCTTTGTCCAAACTTTTTCTCCTCCTTGCAGAATTTTGAATGAGAATAGAGAAGCCCTCCCTCCCCCATCCCTTTACTCCATTTTTAAGGCAGCCTAGGGTTTTTCCCCTTTTTTTTTCCCCCTTTCTTTTTTTTTTTTCCCCCTTTTCTTTTCCTTTTTTTTTTTTCTTCTAGTGTTTGCTTTTGTGGCCGGGAATCTTTTGCTTATAAAGCTTCAATAGACTCGAAGGTCTTTGTAAGTGAAGTTCATCTTCAAGGTTGGAAAAAAAAAAAGAGAGAGAGAGAGAGAGAGCGGCAGAGAGATCGGATCCTTAAAGAACCCCCTTTTGTGCACCTTCATTTCAGCGTTTGATGGTGACACGGAGAAGCTTTTCTCTGCCCCAAATTCCCCGCACTTCAATATTCCCCCGCTCAAACCGCATTGTCCCGAATTGGGGAAACTTTGCAGCGAGTGGGAAACTTTGCAGCGCATCGCCCTGCTTCCCACACGGTGATTTGGGAGCAACGCTGCCGATATCTCAAATCCTCCCCGAACTCTGAGCCGGCGCGACCCGCCAGGCCTGTACCATCGCCATTTTGCCATCAATTTGGGGGGGGGAGGGAGGTGGGGGGGAAATAGTAAAACCTCCATTCTTAAGGCTCTTCCATAGGACTTGTGTAATTGCTGCTTTCCTCCCCCAAAAAAGCGCTGAGCTCATTGACACAAGGAAATCATTCTGTGCCTAAAGCGATACCTCCTTCCCTTAAACTTCCCCCTGGTTTCACACACCCTCATTGCCAAACTTCAATTATTTAAAACTACCCTTTCCCCCCCCCGCTTTTTTTGGAGGGTGAGGAATCATCTCCCCCATCCAGCTTGCCAAAATAACATTTCCAAAGCATCACGAGCTTGAAGAACTTGGATTTTTCCCCCCACGAGAGACAAGTGCCAACCACGGGCGGTGTCACCAGGTCCCCCCCACACCAAGCTGCCCTCGAGCTTTCCACCAGCAGCCCCGGCTTTATTATCCCTATTTATTATTTCCCTATTTATTATTTCCCCCCGAGCCCGGTGCTGGTGGCTCTCGCCACAGCCCCACAGCAGCGCGCATCCTGCACTCTCTAATTGATATTGATTGGCCAAATCGGTCAACTGTCAGCCAGAGTTTCAGGGGACCACTTAGAGAGCAGGAGAGAAATCTGTTTAACAAATTCATTTAGGAATCGGAGATGCCTCCCTCAGTCATCTCCCTTTATAAATAATTGATCTGGAGAGGCCGCGAGCGAAATACCGACAACTCTTCCTCGCGGGGATGAGAAAATATCACGACCCCAAGGGCTGGGTACCACTGGCCCAAGCAGCATCACACCTTGGCTCTGCCATCAGTCGTATTTGGAAAGGACAACTGTAAGTCTCTGCAGCCAGACCCTTTCTTATTATTGATCTCAAAGGGGAGGAACCTGTCCCGTGTCCCAAAGGTTCCCCCTATCCTAAAGTTCCCCCCAGTCCAGCCTGGGGCACGCGTGGCCGCCTCTACCTTTGTCGCCCAGGATGCCATCTATGCTGTGCTTGGCCTTCTTCTCCCCGTCTTCCTCCTTCTTGTCGCAGTCCTCCTCTTCCTCTTTCTTCCCGAATTTGATGCGTAGCACACGGCTAATCGAACTCACTAAACCTCAGACAGTCAAAGACAAGAAGGCAAGTATAAGCTGCCTGGGAATGCAACACGGGAAGCCATGGGGGAAGCCAAGCTGGGGCCTCATACACATGAAGGGCACCTGCACCCCTTTTCCCAGAGTTACACAACCACTCCCCATCCCAACTACACCCAAGCACCCCTCAGTTCACCCAAGCGATGCTAACATGAGTGACTGAAGATGGATGCGTTCAACACCTCCACCTGAAACACCTGGCCCCGCTCAAGGGTTGCATGCCCCAGGGTTCCCACCTGCTTTGTAGCAGGGAAAATGTCCCCAGTTCTTGCCTTGCACCCAAAGTGGGGCAAGAAAAGGCCCAGAAGTTTGGATTCAGCCTGCCCAGGACCCTACTTTTGGGGATCTGTGCCCTGCAGAGGAGGCTCTCCCCCTGCAGCAGAGAGGAAATCTGAGCTGAAGGAACCAGGACCTAAAAAACAGCCAGACCCTCAGCACAACTCAATATTGGGGTTCAGCATCATTTTCAGCGAGCGATGGCATGCCTGAATGAATGGAGGCACTGCTGTGCATCCCCACTGAGCAAGACATGGGCTGAATTCCCCTCGACCCTGCTTCAGGGTCTACCCCGTGCATGCTGTCCTCAGGTTGGAGACGCCCGGTGCTTTCCAGGGAGCTGGAATAACTTGTGAAAATTGCTTTGGTTTGCATCCCTCCCCATGCAGAGAAAGGAGCAAGAGGATGCTGGAAACAACCATGCCCCCAGATGCCTCTTTTGGACCATGGGTGGCCTTATGGCCAAGCTGCCTTCTCACCTGAGGGCACAGTGCTGCGGTCGCAGTGCCCGTCCTTCAGCAGCCTGTCCCGGATCTCCCAGCTGAACATCCCAGGGTTCTCCCTCTTGTACTCCTCGATTTTCTTCTCCACGTCGGGAGTCGCAACCTGCTTTTGTGGTCAATGGCCACCAGTGCATGCGTGTGTGGAGAGAGGGAAGGGGAGAGAGGAAAAGCCCTTTTAATTGAAAAATTAAGCCAGGCTGCTAGTTTTGGGGGGGGCAAAGATGTTGAATTTGAGGGGCAGGAAGGAGGAAAATAAAGCTGGGAAGAGGTAGTGTAGTCCCCCAGGTGTGGATTCCACTTGTCCTCCTTGAAATTAAAGCGTATGGAGGATAAGGAAATCGCGAGGATGGGTTTAACCTGAGGTAGAAGGAGGGAGGGGGTACGAGGGATGATTTCTGGGGGGGCTATGTACACCCTGAAGCAAACCAGGGCCGAAGGAAACGCTCCACCGCTTGCCACTTGTTGCACGCGGAAAACCCCGTTAATTTATTCCCATCCTGCTGCCCGGCACTGCTTTCTCCCCATCCGATTGTGCAAGCCGTACCTTCGCTCAAAACCCTCTCGCCTCGTTCATCCCTAAATTCTTCCCTCTCCTCCCAAAATAAGAAACCCCCCCGCCGCTTCCTAACACTGCGCGTCCGGCCCGTAGCGCGGCCCCACATTGCACTCACCCTGGGCTTGCTGCCCCCGATGGCCCCGGGCCGGATGGAGCCCGTCTCTTGGTACCTGCAGAGGATTTTGGAAACGCAGCCGTGGGAGACCCTCAGCTGCCGGGAGATCACGCAGGGCCGGATCCCGTGGTGAGCCATCTCCACGATCTTGTGGCGGATGTGGTTGGGCAGCGGGCGCCCGTTGATGAAAACCCCTCCGAGTTGGTTCACCCGGCCCTGGCCCAGTGGGGTGGACACTGGGGATGGGGGAAAAAAAAGGGGGGAAAGGGGAAAAAAATCAGGCAAAATTCCACGCATCCCTCCCCGTGCCTCCAGCTTGCATCGCAGGGATTTGCACCTCTCCAGCGCGTCCTAAAACCGGGGGAAAACCTCTCTCATCCCACGGAATTGGTTTTTATCCCGTATCCCCACCGTGCCCTTTGCTGCAGGGGAAAGTTTTCCCGTTGAAAATAGAAGGAGCCGCGCATCGCATCGCATCGCCCCTCCGTCCCCTCGGGGTTGCGTATCCGCGCGTATTTGGGGCATTTCACACCTACACTTTGAACCGGAGCCGAAAGAGGAGAAGATTTAAAACCCCATCGCAAAGCCAAATAGGATGCGAAAGAAAAAACAAAGTTCACACTTTCCCCAAAAGCGCGCAGCGCTCCTCGCTCCAAATAAAGGGGCTCCGCGCTCCCAGCGAGGGGCTCCGCGCTCCGAATTAATGAGGGGCTCTCTGTTTGCGGACAAACTTTTTGGACACAGGCTCTCGAAATCCCCTCGAGGGCTTTTTCTGCGGGTTTGGAGGAGCCGCGATGCGCAGCACCTGCGGGGTCGGTATCTCTCGCTGTAGATTTCGAAGATTAATACGATTTCACAGGCTTCGAAATTGAGGGGGGGGGGGAATATTAAAAAAAAAAAAAAAAGACGAAGGGAAGAACTCAGCTGCGCAATTTGCAGCGAGGCTGGAGGGGGCGAGGGGGCGATTTTCTCTTTACAAAGAAAAGTCGATTCCAGAAATTGCCTCGCGATTTAACAAGAATCATGCACCACTAATTCAAAGTCACTTGGCCAGCACTCCCTGGATATATCATTATCGACAGATAACACTCGAGTGGCCAATTTTACATTCAAGAGGTACTAAAACCGCCGCCCGCTCTCTCTTTTCATTATTCCCAGTCATGTTGTGCAAATATTGTTGTAATCCTTTGATCCTTTCCCTTGCCGTCTGTTTTACTTCATTTGCTACAGAAAAGCACTTCAGCAAATCCCCCCAGCTTGTATGTTTTGCAGGCTGCGTGGCTTTCCCCAGCTTTGAGTTTCGCCACTTGATCACGGTCCGTATGAATTTCTCCTCTTTAATAAATGCGGGGAGAGGGCTCCTACTCTAATTTTGAATTTTTTTTTTAATTTTTTTGATTTTTTTTTTTTTTTTAATTCATATCATTCTCTCGCACAGCTTTGGGGAGAAATAATAACCCGGGTGCCCACACAAAGGGAAAGAAGACGACGGGGGAAGTTGCTTGCTCCGCGAGTGGAGATGTCATCCCCGTGCATGACACTTTGCGAGGTGACAGCTCCCGTGTCCCCCCCTTTTCTCGGCCAAAGCCGCCCCCGAGCGGAGCACGGCATCTGCTCCCAGCTCCAAAGCTCCGGGTTCGGCTTTTATTTTCCCCGGGAGAAGTTGGAAACCATCGGTTTTCCTTTCCTTCTTTTCTCCTCCTTTCTCCCTTTCCTTCTCTGTAGGGCTGGGACTCTTTGAGTTCGGAAAATTGATAACAGTAATAATCATACGGGGGTAACCTGTCTCCCGAAACCCGCGCCTAACTGCTTGAAACAGGAGGAAAAATAAAGAGCAAAGCGTGAAAACAGAGCGGCACAGCTGCTCGGGGAAGGGCACGGCGTGGGAAAAAGGCTCCAGCCGCCTCGAAGTTGGATGCTCCGCACAGGACCCCCCGGCTTGGACTTCAAGTTAAGCTCCGTCCTCACCCAGCTCACCTCTCCCCGGCTTAAAACCCATCCCAAATTCATTCTTTGGAAGGTGTCCCTCCCCTCCAAAAAAAAAAAAAAAGAAGAAAGAAAAGAAAAACAAAATAAATACCTACCTTCCAAAGGGAAGCCGGTGCGCGGGTAGTTTTGCCCCGGCGCCGGGCGCATCATCCGCGGTACCGTCCCGGGGAGCGCTGCCATAGCGGGGGGCGGCGGAGCGGCTCCGTGCGGAGCTGGGGCACCCCCGAGCCCCGGGAGACCCGAGAGATCTGCGGGGTCTCCTCTTGGTCCCCTTGAGGCTGAAGGCTCTCGGTGGTCTTCCAGCCCGCGGCTGCAAAAACAAACGAACAAACAAACAAGGGAGAAATCATCGCTCCGAAAAAATCATCACCCTCGGAATAATCATAACGAAGTGGGGGTGAAATGATGGGAGGGTGGGGGGGAGGTCTTGGGGGGGTGGGGGGGGGATCACCCACCAGAAATCCCTCGGAAAGTTTTAGGGCTATGTCACAACCGGCCTGAGCGGGCGCTCCGGAGGAATGTAACCCAGACTGCAGGGAGAAGCAGACACATCCAAAGTTGCCTCGGTGCTGGGCTGGGCTTAGGGATGGGGGGGCGTAGGGGGAGCTGAGTTTCCCCCTTAAGCTGAGTTTTCCCCTTATTTTGTTATCGCTGCTTTATTTTTTTCCT
>NC_034428.1:4552630-4584185 GCF_002078875.1 Numida meleagris | reverse complement strand
TATCGCTTCGGGGATGGGTGGGAGGAGGGTTTGGAAGTTGTTAAAGAGCCCAACTTGGGGCGGTGGGGAGGATAGAACGAGCCCCAGCGCTGTGATAGGCTCCGGCCCCTTTCTTTTATTCATGACCGGGGAAGGGGGTACCGCGCCGGGGCCGAGGGACCAATAAGAGGCAGCAGCTTCCCAACGCGCAGGCAAATCTTCGGGCTCGGGTTATTTTTTTATATGCTATTATTCATTACTAGGCTTGGCTTCTTTTTGATGGAAAGCTGGGGCTCTACCCCCCTCCTTCCCGCCCCCCCCCCTTTTTTTTTTTTAATGTATTGGGGTGAAAGCAAAGAGGAAAAGTTTAGGAAAAAGGATTTGGGGTGTTTTATTTTTCGCTTCACAAACTTGAGTGCGCACCAGGCTGGAGCATCCGTGCACATCCCAAAGGGGCCACATCCTCCCCCAGGTTCCAAAAATACCAAATCCCCCATAGCAAGCGGCCCCCCCCGGAGCCTCTGGGGTGGGATTTGGGGTGGTGGGTTTCGTCCCTGCTGTTCCCCATGTTTGAGGATGCGTCGCACCTGCCTTTCCCCTAAGAAAATAGCGTTCCCTCCACATCTCCCCCCCAATATACGGGGCCGAAATGAGAGCCAAACCCCTCCACCCTGCCCTCGATAGCTCCCGACGCACCTCCCTCATTACCATCCTTAATGAATTGGATCATCCCAACCCGTCCCATTGGGTAGAATGGGCAGAAACGTGGTTCTCCCCCAAACTACCCACTGGCTCGCTCCTTCCCGTAACCCAGGTGCCACAGGGGCGGCTCCCGGCCCGCTGACCCGGGACGGGCTGAACAAATACCCAATGTTTTCCCCCAAAAAAGTGGGAGCGGGGCAGGAATCCTCCTCTCAGCGGGGCATGACGCCAGGGCTCGCGAACCCTTTTGTTTGCAGCTGTAAAAGGACTTTCCGTGCAAACCGCTGGAAACTTCTCTTTTCCCCCTCCTTTAAATAAAAAAAAAAAAGAAAGAAAGAAAAAGAGTCCTGGGGGGAAATGAAGCAGCCAGAGCCACTTCTGAGCTGTCTGGACCCAAAATGCGGTCCCTAAATTACCCCCTCTCTCCCCTGAGGGCACCACCATCCCCTAATCCTCCTTCCCACCCCCCTTTTTTTTTTTCTGTGCTTTGAAATTAAAGCGCAGGGGACCCCTCCCGGCCCCACCGCATCTTCATCGCTCACACTCTTCCTCTGCCCCTCTTCCCCCCTTCTCTGTGTAAATGCATGAATATGTTTGTCAACCTAAACTTCATTCCGAAAATACTCGGAAAAAAAAATGTTTTAAAAAGGGGGGAAGAAAAGTGAGGGGAAAGGGAGGAAATAGGAGAGATAAAAGGGGAAGAAAAGAGGGGAAAAAGGGAGAAGGAAGGGGGAGGAAATGGGGGGAACAAGGGGAGAAATGGGGGAAAATGGGAAAAATGGGGAAAAATGGGAAAAATGGAGGAAAGGGGGGAAGGGAGGGAAAGGAAAAAAAAGGAAAAAAGGGGGAAGAAGGAGAAAAGAAAATAAAGGGGAGGAAGGGGAAAAAGGAGGGGGAAATGGGGGGGGGAAAGAGAAAATAAAGGGGAAGAAAAAAGGGGGGGGAAAGGAACGCAGAAATTCTTTCCAAGGTGTCAAGTTCCTCCCAAAGTCTTCTAATCTCGGCCCCGTGCGGTTGGGGCTCTGGAAAAAGAAAATAAGGACCCCCTACCCCCCCCACCCCCCGCCCCAAAAGTGCCGATTCCTGTGGTTTTAGGCACAAAAATAACGGGGAGAGGGACGGATCCGGAGCCCCTTCTCTGCCGCCTTCCTCCAGCGCGGCCGTAATTCAATTATTCGCCACTCGTTGGGTTAGAGCCTGGGAATAAAGTTGAAAATTAAATATTAATACTAAAAAAAATTCTTTTTTTTTTTTTTTTTTTTTTTTTGGGAGCCAGCGCTCTGCTTCATTACCCACGTTCACAAAGGAGAGACCCCTTCTTTTCTCTCCTGGGAGCAGCGAGCAATAGATTAAAACAAGCATCAATCAGGAAAAGGAGCAAGGAAACTGCTTAAAGGAGCAGGGCGGAATTCCTCCCCGCTTCCCCACTTCCCCGCGCATCTCCATGGTTTCCTAAGGTATGTTTCTGGTTGATAAATGCCCCTATATCGCTGTTCCCTTTGGGGGAACGGCTGTAAATCAGCGCTGAAAGGCAGCTCATAAGCAGAAGGGAATGGGGTTGGGGCTGTTTTTTTGGGGAGCATCTGGGCTCTGCGCTGCCAGAGGATGGGGTCTGGGGCGGGGGGGGCTGTAGGGGATCCCAATGGGGGCAAAAGGGCTGTGGGGTTAGTTCTGCTCTATAGAAAGGCACACCCAGCCTTTCTATAGCCCCCTTTTTAGCCCTAAACCCATGGGTGGGAGCATTGGGGGATCCCCAACCCCACCAATGGGCACCGCAGTCCCATGGACACCCCGTTAATTACCATCTTCCAAATAAAGTCCCTCTTTTTCCTTTTATTTTTCCCCCTTTCCCCCAAAAAATTCAATTTCTAGAGTGACGCGGATCTAGAAACGAGAAATCCTTCGGCCATAAGCAAGAAGCAGCTCATCAGCTGAAACCTGAAGGATTTAATCACCGATACTTTCCCCCACAAGTAGGGAAAATGCAGAAAAAAAAATAATAATAATAAAAACCCCCAACCCCAAACCGCCTGGGGATGAATTATTTAATGAAAAGTTGCTACCTTCTGCAATTACAAGAAGATTACTAATGTGGGAAGGTTTTCCATTTGAGATCTCGGAGTAATAAGCATTATTTTTTTAAGCGATTATCCAATAAATCTCTCTTTAAAGGGCGATAAATCCACCTTGAAAACCGGGGATTTAAAAAAAAATATTTCAGAGGGACTTCCGCATTTTTCAAAATGACCATTGAGGAATGGAGAAAAGCAGAGGAACACATTGAGGCTGAAGTGTTTGTTTTGTCAGAAAAGCCAGAAAGAGAGAGGAGGAATATTTGCAGAGCTCAACGCGAGCGCAGGAAAGCTCCGTGCTGGAAAAGCAGAACGTTGTTCGAGAGCTCCTGCTCAGGGAAGCAAAGTTAACGAGCACGTATGCTCCGGGCTGCAAAAATGAATGTGTTATTTGCATTATTTGACAGATGGAGGAGGTGAAATCCTGGTGCAGCGACCACTTGAGCGCCCTACAGCTCCCCAGGGTGCACCCATCCCACGGGAGACCCCAAAACCCCATGGTTCTCAAAGGGCCTTGGCCAACACACGGGGATGCAAACTGAATTCAGTGCACTTTTGGCTGCAGGTGGGTTAGAAAAGGCAAAATGGCCAGGGATGGAAAGCTAAGGGCTGAGTGCCCTGCTCTGGACCTCAGCCCTTTGCTTGCAAGGTCTCCATCCTCTGAGTTCCTCTTTCTTAGGGATTATTTGCAAGGGATGCTCCCAACTTCAGCACTGCAAAGGAAGAATGTTCCATGCAATCTGACCACTGAGCCCCAAGGTTGGGTTGGGTGAAAGCACTCTCCACTTCCATCCTGTTTCTAAAGGAGAACCTGCATCATTTCTTAGCGCAGAATGCCCATGCAAATCCTCCTGCAGTTTTGCAGAGAGCCGAGTTAGCCGTGCTGCCAATGCGAGCACGTAACGGGAATTTTGATCTTTTCCCCAAGACACAAACCCAAGAGCAAAACTCTGCTCCCCAAAAGGACACCCAACAAAAGGCAAAGTGTCACAACAGCACCGGGCTCCGCCTCTCCGCTGGGTCAGGTTTAATTTGCCCACAGTGCAGTATTAATAGGATGTAAGCTGCGCCCTTGAACAATTACCTTATCAAAGCATAACATCTATGGAATGAGCAAACTATTTTCATTAAACAAATCAAAATAATAAGGCTGGCAATGGCCTTGTTCATTCTTTGAACCTCTAAGTGGCTTTTGAGATGTTCAGCAGCCCCACACCAACTTTTATTCCCCTAAGTTTTTCTAAAGCAGATTAACTCCTCCTTGCTAAAAGGCTCCCTTCTACTTTTGTCGGGGTGCACAGACTAATTGGGTTTACCCTGCATGCAATGGGAGTCCCGTGCTCTGGCTCCCATGCCATGTGGTCATGTGGATTTTGGAACAGGGTGGAGGCTTTCTCCCAGGCATATGACTTGCATTGAGAGCAGCACTGCATGGGGGGAGATGGTGCAAGCAAGAGGGGCTTTCCTCTTAAACTGAACCTTCCCCATTCAGAACATTATTTATTTCAAGGGGAAGAGAGCACCTGCCATCAAATAAGTCAAGATGCCTCTGCACTGGATGTACACCCAAATCCCTCATTATGTGGAAATAGCAGCTCACCTGTTCCCACATTAGTCCCACTCCAGTGCTCAGCCCCATAAAGACATCACCCCTCCCTGCTTGCCCTGCTGGGCAAAGTGGATGCCTGCATACAGCAACCCATTGCACCCTCAGCTGGGTGAATTCAAGGCTGAAGCCCCACTGCAGCTGCAACTCACTTCCTTTAACCTCAAGCTTTGTGTAAACCTCAGCCAAGAGCCAGGGAAATCACCCAATCGTTAAGGTTGGAAAGGACCTCTAAGACCATCCAGTCCAACAGTCCATCCACCACCAGTATCGCCCATTAAACCATGCCCCTAAAATCAGTGCATCCCACCCCCTCTCCTGGCACCACCCAGAAGCCCTGGAAGAAGCTGTGTGCATGGCACAGACGCAACACAAAGGGTTGGTTTGGTCTTTCCCAAAGTGTGAGGAATCAGATGGAACCAAACTGCATATTTGTCTGGGTGAATTAAAGCACAATCCGCTCTTCCCAGAGGGAGCGGTTGCTTCATATTTATACATTTAGTCTTACAGGTGTAAAATAACTTCCCTTTATGCTTATATAATAATTTTTTCATTTGAATTTCAAGGCTTTATTCCCTTCTTTGGATTCAAGTCTCCTACCTGAACCTGATTCTCCATATTGCCATTAATTCCTTCATCACAGAAATGAATTCCATTTAATTCTCTATAGTGGTAGTGTTAAGGCAGATCAAAAAAAATGCATTTGCAGACTTCTTCCTCTTCTCCCACATGGTTTCCAGATCAACTGTGTCTTGAAAATACTTGAATTTGAAACCACGGCACTATCCATCTCACCCAGTGCTCCATCACTGAGCCCAGGCGACTGCCGCCAGCCCTGCAGCCTAAAAAATGAATAATAAGAAAAAGTAATTATCAAACCTCGCAAACATACCTATAAAATATATATATCATAATATGACCGTGTTTATAGTGTTGAAGCTATAGAGCAAAGCTATACGATCGCTTGGTTTTTCTTTTAATTCCTTATTTCTATTAAAGTATTAACGGCCTTGTCGCTTTCTTTTTTTCTGCCTTTGGTCTGTGAGCTCAGGAGAGACCTTATATAAAAACCCTACTCAGGCAGTGAGGAGACAACGGTGTTTCTTCTAAAACAGGTGTTCTTAGAGAACAGAAACCGGTAAAAGCAGGATAATATTGGTTGTTGTGCAGAAGTTCTACAGGATGATGGTGGTTTTCCATCATGCCTAGGGTCTGATGCAGCCCAGCACCCTTGGGTTTAAGCTTAGGGCTGGCCCTTGGCTTGTCCTCATCCTGGATGGTAGAGAAAAAGGGCTGAATGCATCTCAGTCATACACATAATGTTGCATGGAGTGGGACTGGAGCTGAGTTTCCCCAAAGCGGAGCTCTTCATTTCCGTTTCCAAACCTGCAGAACCTGTACGGGGGCTCAGCAGGCAGCAGGGAGGGCTGCTGGCTCCTTTCATCCTCTGCTTTTTGTGATGTTTGTGCTGTTTCTCTGTGGGTTCTGTCTCTCCTGGACCTGTGTGAGATTTGCTGATCCTCCCTATGGTCTTTTCCTACCTTCCTAACTGCCATGCTGTGATTTGTGTGAGGCTTCACGTCCCTTCCCAAAACCCAGATGGAATTTTGGGCCCTTCCAGCCCTGAGGAAGAGGGATGCAGCGAGCACAGGGGAAGAAAAGGTTAAACCTCAACCTTCAATTCCCTTCCATTCACACCAGGTAGCTTCTAATTACTCCCAATGGAAGAGGCCAGGAGGTGGGGGGAGGCTGCCACAATGAGGGGAAAATGTTTTATTGGCAAGTGAGTTAAGGGCTCCCACCCTTGCACCCCGCTAAGGCCCCTGGTGGTGATACTTTCGGCCAGGTGTTCTTTCAATAGGAAAAAAAAAAAGGGCTTATATGGGTTGGTTTTATCATGTTAATGTGAGGGTGTATCACTTGAGATCAACGCGATGCCATGAGCTTGGGTGACATCAGAAAGGGAACTGCTCTCCCCACTTGGTTGTAGCAATGGGCACATCCTGGAGGTGATGTTTCTTCCATATCAGTGCCCAGAAGCGCTGGGAATGAGGGGTTATTGCCTTTCTGTGCTGTGGGAAGAGCTTCTGCAAAAATGCTTTCTCATTTGTGCCTGAGCACTATTGTCAGAGCACTGTTTGCTTCCCTAACATGAAACTCTGTGCTGTTTTGTCTCCCTTTTAGAATGTATTTTTTGAGCCATTTTTTCCTCATCCTATAATAGCGATTATGCTGTGAGACAAAACATTAAAGGAGAAAAATCCCGATCTAAGAAATGCATAATTTTTTTGTCTGAAGGAGATAAGTCTTCAGAAACACAGAAAGAAATTTGCACGCGGCTCAGCCTCGTTGTGCTTAATCTCATGCAATAATCACTGCTGCTTGGGTTGGCAGTGGAATAATTAAGCAGATATTAAAATTGCAATCAGCTGTCACTGGGATCTAATGGAAACACTGGGTGATCAACATCTGTACTTCTGTTTGGAGGTGAGGAGTCAAGGGTGGGGGGTTCCGTTGGCTTCGCCCAGCTCCTGGGTGAGTTTCCCCCTCCTACTTGAGTAGTCACCAGGTGTTCAAGGAACATGGAGATGTGGCACTGAGGGACATGGTTAATGGGGATGGGTTGGGTTGGACTTGATGGTCTTGGAAGTCTTTTCCAGCCCCAGTGGTTCTATGATGGTGCTCAAGTGCTTCCATTCTGGGTCTTGCATTAGTGTGAGCTCCACAGCTGGCTGATGAGCTGCTGGTTGGTCTTGATGATCTTAGAGGTCTCCTCCAACATTAAGGATTCTGTGATTCTGAGTCTGTGGGAGTAAGCTGTAGAACAAGTTATCTGTAGGACAAAGTTATACCGATGCAGCTGGCATCCATACATATGTCATCTCCATCATGTTACTGTGTGGAAGATGCTCCCAGTTCTGGTCACCAATTCCAAGAGATCTTTCCCAAGGACACTGGCTGTCCATGACTCAAGGCTGAAGAAGTGTTCCAGATCTGCAAGAGAGGGAACACGGCACCAAATTTAACGTGAAGGCTTTGGGTCTGAAGAGCCCCTTGGTGGGGAGCTCGCCTTAATTTGGTGCTGGCTTCTAAGCAGGAATTCTTTTCCTTGAGACCAGCTCAGGGCTCTGAGATGAAAGACAATCTAGTTGCTAATGCACCGTAAAGCAGGGGGTGAAAAATCTGCTGACAAACCCCGTAAATAAGGTAGGAGAGGTAGGAGGGTGTTTTTTTTTTTTTTTTTTTTTTTTTTCCTCCAAGAGTCAATTCTCATTTCCTGAATTTTCATTAGGAAGGAGGGGAGAGGTTTTCTTCTCTCCCATTAATTTCTCTTCGTGTTCCCTCCGTAATCAACTGATTTGCTTTAATATTTGACGTAGGTGACAAAGCGTTGAAAGCACGTAATTTAATTGTTTTGCTTGCTTTCGCTATACTTAAGTGTTTGCAGAGTGACCTCCCGTTTCTGGCACCACCAGAGCTTATGGAGGTCATCACAGAATGGATTGGGTTGGAAGGGACCCTAAAGGCCACCTGGCCCAATTCCCCTGCAAAGAGCAGGGACACCCACAGCTCCATCAGAGCTCAGAGCCCCTCCGTCCCCAACCCCGGAGAAGGTCCCAGAGCGCCGCACAGATCCATAGCACGAATGGGGATGAGATTTCGATCTGAATTACTTTGGCCAACATCCAAAGCAACTCTTCGGCTTCAGCGCGGTCGCGGCGCTGGATGCGTGCCCGGCGTAATGGAAAGCAGCGCTGGGGCCCCGCTCTGCAAGCTGATATTTAACATTCACAAGTTATTTCTCGGCGTTAGGAAAAACAAATTAACAAGCTCCCAAAAAAGACTTCTCCTCCTGGAACAAAAAGAATCAAATTGCGTTGTTTTTTTTTTTTTTTCCCCCGTTAAAATGAAAATCTTTCTGTCTGAGGCACCTTTGCTGGTTTTGATTAGATTTTTTTTTTTTCTTTTTTTGAAACCATTACCTCTATCATTTTTTAAGCCCATGGTTACATTAGCTCTGGATGATGCAGTATCTGCAAAAGAAGGCTCTTTTCCTCTAACATGCAGCCTGTACTTGACTGTTTCCCATTGATAGGAGATAGAGCAGCATGGAAAATAGCCTGTGCGAGGCTGGTAGAAAGGGAGGGAAGTTAGCAGGGCTGCTCAGCATATGAAATAACCCCGTGCCTTTATCGTAATCCGGGGACCCACTTTCCTACGGTCCTGGGCAGAGGTAGAGCTATCTCCAGACTGGAGGCAGGCAGATAGCTGGCGAGCCGCGCACTTATCACCTGGCGCAGCGGGCAGAATGGGAACTGGAAATTGCTCTAAAATAAAGTTGCTGGAGAATTAACTTCTAAAGGGTGGAAATGCTCAGAGGAGGGGGTGCTGGCCACTTGCTAGCCGCATAGAATTAAAATCAGGCTCATGCTTGGTCTTGCTCTGTTCTTGCCAAGTCCAAAGGCTCTGCTTGGATGAGCTTTTTCCCCAAAAAACCCATAAAGCTTTGGGACAACAGGTCTGATGGATCAGGTCATGGGAATGTACTCTTAATGAAGGGAAGGGATGCTTTAAGTGTCTTTGGGTTGCCTCTGTTCCAACCCATACTGCAACCAACACCCAACTTCCCCTCCAAAACCTCCTCCTGCACCTTGGTAGAACCACACACAAGCCCCCAGCATCCTCACCAAGAGGCCCTCATCTTCCTTGTACAGAGCATTTTCCTTCCATCCCCACTCTGTTGGCAATCCCGGATGCCTCCAGGCTGTCCTCTGGAAGTCAGCAGGATTTAAGCCATGCTTAAAGCAATTTGGAGCCAGCAGAGGAGCGAGGGCTTGGCTGGGAGGGAGGGAAGCCCCCTGGAGGGAGCTGGGGGTTTTATGGCATGGAGGAAGGCATGCTGCTGTCTTGGGGTCACAGGATGATGAGGGTAGAGCTGCTCCCCATAATTTCATTTTGTTTTTCACAAGTTTTTAAACTTTGTGGGGTTGCTCTGTCAGTTGGCTTGGCTCTGTTGCAGTCAGAAGATGGTTGGCTTGTTTTTCAGGTTTTTTTTTTTCCTCCTCTTCTCTAGAATTTAATTTGCTTTTCTTCCCAACATCGGCCTTGCAAATAAGTTTAGAATATCACCATGAGGATGAGGCTTATTTTACTTTGCCTCTCTCGAAGTGATGCTTCCCTGAATCGTAGAATCATTAAGGTTGGAAAAGGACCTCGAAGATCACCAAGCCCAACCCCAGCCCACCCCCAACATGCCCAATGACCACATCCCCCAGTGCCACATCTCCATGGTTCCTGAACACCTCCAGGGACAGTGCCCCCCCCCAGTTCCCTGGGCAGCCTGTGCCAACCTGAACCTCCTCCGATGCAACTCAAGGCCATTACCATTGGATGGGACCAGACCTATTGGGTCAAAAGCCAATGGCTAGTAATATATAACATCTACAAGGGTATTTACATGTTGTGATCCTGAAGAGGTCTCTCAGGACAGGCTGAGATGTGCATCTTTTAGGCGTGCATTCACATAGCTTGGTGTGATGTGAATTATTGGGGTGATCTCACCCCAGCGCTGCCTCCTCCAGCCACCCAGCTCTAGCCAAGCCAGAAGATGTTTTCATAACTTTGAGAGCAGAATAGAGAATAAATTGCTAATAAAAACTCTAGGGAATACCATGCGAATGAGAATAGAGCCTGGCACACATTTTCATTGACCTCAATGCGTTGCACCATGCTGTCCCCACACTTTCTTTTGGTGATAAATCACGGCGCCTTTCTGCTGGGAGTGGAACGATCAAGCTCAGATGTCTTATTAAGATCTCTCCTTTCCAAAATGTCACGTTGCCTTGATGTTTAAAGGTCTCTGCGGTGCAACAAGCGCGGTATTGTGGTGAGCAGCAGGCTCCCTGCTCCCTTTTGCTGGTTGGGGCAGCGGGACCCGCAGCATCCCACTGTGAGCTCCCCCTCACAGTGCTGGGTATCAGATGGGGGTGACCCCATAGTGAGATGGGGGGAATGGGGTGAGCAGCAGGGTAGGATTTGCTGGTCCATGCAGAGTTGGCACAGGGGGTTGGGTAGACCAAGGTGGGGTCTTCAAGGACAACCAGGTATGCTTCTCAAAGCTTTTTTTGACTGTTCAGCACCTTCAGCCCCCCTGCTCTGTCCAGTATTGCCACCCAAGGGGTGAAATCTTGCTTTTTATTGCAGCTCATGCAGGAGCAATGTGTGGTCTGAGAGCTGTGCCTGCAAACAGGTGGTTTCAAAGCCCCTGATAAAGGGATGGAGAAACGCTGGAAAGGCTTCCTGAGCCTTTTTCTCCTTAGAAAGCTCTTTGCAGAACAGGAGATAACAACAAACCGCTGTGTTCTCAACAAGCCCCTCCAGCAGCAAAGAATCATTAAGTTTGGAAAACACCTCTGAGATCACCCAGTCCAACCACTGACCCACCCCACCGTGCCCCCTGACCACGTCCCTCAGTGCCACATCTCTGCAGTTCTTGAACACCTCCAAGGGCAGTGGCCCCACCTCCTCCCTGGGCAGCCTGTACCCATGCATCACCACTCTTTTGGATAAGAAATTTTCCCTAATCTCCAACCTGAACCTCCCATGGCACTACTTAAGGCCATTACCTCCTCTCCTAACCATGACCACAGCAGCATCCTTTTAACGGCAGGAGCTTAGCATATGGTGAATTTCGGCGTGCGGATGGGGTGAGTTTTACCCCTACCTCCTACCAGCGGTCCGACATCCAGAGGGATGCTTCCATCCAGAGCCGACGTAGATCGGGTCCTACCGCTGCCATCGGCAGACGCCTGCTGCCACCCCGCGGTCCGGCCGGGAAGAGCCGGCAGGGATGGGAGCCTTCCTCCCGCCCTCCTCCTCCTCCTCCTCCATCAGTGCTCAGAGTCCCGTCCAGCCTGACCTTGGGTGTCTGCAGGGATGGAGCATCCACCACTCTCCGGGCAAACTGTGCCAGTGGCTCACCAGTCTCAGTGTAAAAAATTTCTTCTTTATATCCAATCTAAGTCTCCCCTCTTTTAGTTTGGAACCATTTCACCTATCCCATCACAACGTGCTGAAGAGTCTGTCCCCTTCCTTCTTACATCCCCTTGAGATACCCCATGAGGATTTGCAGTCTGAGCATGGGTGATGTAAAAGTTCTTCTGCAGGAACATTGCTGTCCAACTGTGGTTGGCTTGGGCCATTGCAATGGGGATGTGTGAACGGCCTGGAGACAAAGTTTTCCCTCCTCTGCAAGGTTTTAAAGGGTTTGCTTTGAGCGTTTTGATTCATTTTGGGGGGGTTCGTGGGTATGTGTCAGCTCCCAGCTTGGCAAGCCAGTTGCTCATGCATTCTATTGGATCAGATACTGATTTCGTAGAATCATAGAATGGCTTGGGTTAAAAGAGACCTCAAGGATCATCAAGCTCCAACCCCAATTTGAGTTGGACCACTGAGGTTTTCACTTCTGCTTCTCACAACGAATGCAACAGTATAGAAGAAGGGATAGGATGGCCAAGCCCGACCTTAAGGGATGCCACGATCTGCACCGCAGGCTTGCTCACGTGCCAAGGAAACCACTTGTTTCCAGCCCTGGGCTTTCCAGGGAAAGAAATTGCTCTTTGACAAGCTCCTTAATTAGCCAGAAAGTTGGGTCATAACCGCTGCTGTGTCTCCCCTTGTCGTGGTTAGACTGCAGGGTGTGTGAAAAATTGCAGCAGCACAATGAGCATTTAGAGGAGTTGATGTTAATTTTAGAGAATGAAAGAAGGGATTTCTTTTTTCCCCTGTTGATAATGATTTTATTTTTTTTTTTCTTGAGTGCTGAATACCCTCAGGAAAGGAAGAGAGGAGGGGCCTGTTTGTAAATGGCTCTAAAAATGTGTCCCTGGGCACCTGTGGTTACGACAGGGGGGAATTCCATCTTGACCTTCCTGTTTGCCCCGTGACTTGCTGCTCAGTCTCAAATCTGAAGCTGCTGAAGATGGAGCAGGACGTGGTCCTGGCTGCTCAGACCTTCCCTGCAGCGCCCAGAGGAGTGGGTGGGTGGGCCCTGTTGGGCCATTGGGGTGCAATGTCTGTGTTACCCAACTACATGATGCTATGGCGAGGGTGGGTACTTGGGTGTGCAGTGGTGAAGCCCAGGTCCTGCCTCCTGCAGCACAAAGCTCCTGGTTTTAATGGGCTAAATGCCACTTAACCCCTTTTAGCATCTTCCTCTGGGGTCTCTGGATGTCACATTGCATGGCCTTGACTCTTCCCTGTGTCTAGCTGGTGGAGCCTTGGTATCAAGTCTGATAACCCCGCTTCTAACGGGACATTTGGAAAAAGACCCAGTTCTTCCCAGGCCCTCTGAACTCAAGGGAGGAACATCACACTGCACGACCCAGCTTGTACCCCCCTTAGTCCTTACCCCCTTCTTTAAAGCTATCCTGGCCAAGCTATTTTTGGAACTCGCACCTATTTATCTGCCATAAGCTTCAAAGCCCTGTTTATGCAAGAGCAGTTAATAATGGTAAGAGCTGTGTGCAGACTTCTCTAAAAGGGAGTCCAGAAAAGCTGTGCTCATTCAAGAATAGTAATTACTTGTACGGCTTCGGCAGCAGTAAAAACAGCCCCGCAGTGTTTCAGGGTTGGAAGCCTTTGCCAAGCTGCTGAAGGTGAACGACTTGGGTACACGGGGGCTGTCTCATTGCATTTCTCGTTCCTTGGCTCACCCTTTCCTGGGCAGGCTGCCATCTCCTTGCAACGCTGAGCTCCTGTTTCCTGTGTCTGCAGAGCCACTGAGCTGCATCGCACCCGTCCTTGGGTCTTGGGATCAGCTGGGGGTCAAGGTTGCCCAGAGAGGTGGTGGTGCCCCGTCCTTGGAGACATTCAAGGTCAGGCTGGACCAGGCTCTGAGCAACCTGATTGAGCTGTAGATGTCCCAGTTCATTGCAGGGGAGTTGGACCAGATGGCCTTGTAGGGTCCCTTCAAATTCAAACGATTCTGGGCTAAGGTTAGGTTCAAACTTTCCAGATGCGTGGTTGGCCTTCAGCTGCCAACAGGAGTGCTTCAAGTGAAGTGCAAGCTTCACTCGAAATGTTGTTGGTTCCACTTTTCTTTTAGGACTTTGTGTGCATGAGAATAGCTAGAGAAGGGAAGAGATGCGAGAGGACGGATAGCGATGGCCAAGCCTGGTGGGAGGAAGCACATCTCCTCTGCCAGAAGTGCCGCGCTCAAAGCAATGCAGCAAAATGAGTCCAGGAGTGAGGGCTCTGAGCCAAGACTTAAGTGACTGGGACAGAGCCAGCTGCCTAGGGGCAGGAGATGGGCTGCTGCTGTGTTATCACCACTGCTTGCCATGGACCAACTGCAGGGAGGGGCCCTGGGGGTGGATGCTGCTTGAGAAGGAGCGTTTGTCTCCTTTGGCCTTGGGCAGCCGTGGGGATGTGCACGCAGCACGGCGCTGCTGGCTTTGGAGGAGAACTGGAGAGTCCTGTGTCTTCATATTGGGTGGCCCCAAATCTCTGCACTGCACAAAGCCGTGATGGGCTCTGAGCTGTGCTGCTCAGCAGTGCTATAGCACTGGGTGCTGGCTTTGCCAGCATGCAGACAGCCGGCCACCTCTGGAGCTGGGATTTCATGCTTGTGAGCTCACTGTCCTTGCTACTGGGCGAAAAACAGCAGTGAGGACTTCATCAGCCAGGCTGGGAGCTGTTCTGCTCATTGCATCCCTGCATCTCTGCAGGACGAATGATGCTGCTGGGGGGCGGGAGGGTTCCCGTCTGCAACGTGGAAATCCCACAGGGGAACTTTCAAAGCGCTTCTGAGTAACTGGAAGTGTATTTATAGCCAGCCCCAGGATGTTTGCTGCTAACGAGATGCACATAGGGCTTCAATCATGACTCAGTGCTCCACGAATGTGAGTTTGCCCTTGTTAGTGGCATGCCCCTAAACAAGAGCAGAGCTCTGGGCTGTGCCTTTGGAAGAGCTGGTGCTCCAAAGAAAGGAAATAAAAGCCCGGGTGGGAGAGGGGAGGTGTGCTCCTGTGCCACGTTCAGGGTTGGCGTTGGGCATGGGGGGATGCAGCTGCGGGCATCTCCCCACTGTCTGCAATGTGCAGAGGTAGCGAAGCACAGTGTGAATGTTTTGGAGGATGCATTGCTGGGAGGTGCATGTGGATTTGGTTAGGGCCGTGAAATAGCGGTGCTGCCGGGTGCTCCTGGGCCATTTATCTCTGTCTGGGTGGATGGGGCGGGAGATGGGTGAAGGCAGCTGACAGCCCTGCCTGGTAGCTGTAACAAATATGTGAATAATGACAAGTGAAATCCCACCCAACGCACGGCCCTGCTCACCACACGCATTTCTCCACTCAATCCTGGCCCCTGCTTAGCACCTGCAACACCTCCAGCCCTGCAGAGAGGGGCTGGGGTGTCCATCAGCCGCCGTGAGAAATATCCTTCATTCCTCCTCCGAGCTCCTTCTTGAGGCAAACTCATTTGTTTTTCCAGCAGGGGATTTTTGGATGGGTCTCCTGTGCCAAGATTGTGTCAAAAGGGAGGGAGGGGAGCAGGTGAATTGGGAAGACAGATGTCTCACCTGTTATGTCATGTTAGTGTCAAGGCGCAGGGATCAGTGTGAATAGACATTAAGCTGGAAAACACAAGGAGGGGGAAAAATAAGGTGCAGACATAAGGAAAAAAGCACTGTCGGTGTCTGCTGATTTGAGTTTCTCTGCAACTTGGCACAGTGAGGGTCACTGAAAGACAGGGAGCTGCTGCAGGAGTTGCCTTACCAAGGTGCAAACTCCCAGCAGTTGGCCAGGGGATGTGCACTGCGCTGAGCAGCACCTGTGTCTGGTGGGGATGGAGGTGGTTGGAGCTCCTGTTTGGGGACAGATGGCACAGAGGGCTCTTGGGTTAAGAGAATCAGGCCCTCAACAAGAAATACTCAAACTCTCTTTAAGAATGATTGCTATTTGACCTACAGTGCTGTCTGTGACCTAAGCAAAGGGCAAAAATCTCAATTTCCATCTTGTGTCAGAGAATCGGGAAGGCTGGAAAAGACCTCTAAGATCATCAAGTCCAACCATCAACCCATCCCAACCATCAACCCATCCCAACCATCAACCCATCCCCACCATCAACCCATCCCAACCATCAACCCATCCCAACCATCAACCCATCCCCACCATCAACCCACCCCAACCATCAACCCAACTCCACCATCAACTCATCCCAACCATCAACCCAACCCCACCATCAACTCATCCCAACCATCAACCCAACCCCACCATCAACCCATCCCCACCACATCGCTGTCCTCAGTGTCCTGTCCAGCTCATTCCTGCTGGGCAGCCCACCGGGCTTTGGGCAGATGGAGCAGGTCTGAACCTGCAAACACAAACTGCAACGTGGGAGGGAAGGCTGATGGGCTCCCCAGGAGTACCCTGACTCTCTGTTTTGGGAATCTGATGACGTTGGCAGCTTGGAGGACTCCTGGGGTAATGCGGAGAACATCAAGCACCAGTTCAAAACATCTGGGTTGGGAAACTTCAGCTAGGACAGTGAAATTAGTTAAGAATAGTTTGTGGACAAAGATCATATTTGTGGATTTTCCTTTCCTCTGATCTCTTGCTGAACCCCAAAGTGTTCTGAGGAGCTTGCCCCCAATTAGCACCCCACATGCTGGACAAGCAGGCACTGAGCCCATGGGTTGCACCAGCTTGAGTTGTGCAGCCTAAGGTGTGCAGGACACAAATACCCATCAAATGGAATGGTTTCTGTTTTGGAAGGGATGCAGGAGGTGAACATCCATCAAGTGAAAAGGTTTCTATTTTAGTCCTGAGCAGCTCCCAAGTCACAGCCAATGGTCCTTGGCAAGCAAGTGGCCACTGCAATGAAGCAGTGTTCATTAACATTCACCAATGTTAAGTGCCGTGGGTGCTCCATTGCCACTGGGATGGCAATTCTCTGCAGGAATTTACAGCTGCCAGGTTGAATCCCTTCTCAGAGATCCTTGCTAACTTGCTACCACACAACATGGAGCAGAAGCAGTATCTGTGTTCATATCTGCTTTGTGGTTGTCCTGTGGAAATGAGCTGATATCTCCCCTAGAGAAGTCATTATATACATAAGTGAGAATAACTGCAGTCATTATCTGGCTCTAATTTCCTTAAGCCATGATTCAGTAACTAAATACACATGCTTAGTTCATGCAGTACTACTTATCTGAGTATTTACAGGGCTGGGACGGAGGACACATCTAAAGCATAGGACACACTTGCATGATTTGGAGGTGATGTGCTCACTCCATAAAGCTTCAGTGTGCTGGTGGCTGGTTGTAGATCATGCATGTCATGAGGGGCCACCATGTGACAAGAGGAAAAACGGCTCTGCAGGAGAAGGCTTCCCCCCATCGCTGCTTCATTGAGGCTATAAAAAGTTGCCCTGATCCAATTTTTTCTTGTGCATAGCCTCTGGCTTGGTCTGCGGTCCAGCTAAATGGAGCTTGCACATGAATAAGTATAAGGAAGAGGAATCACTAATGATCTGAAGATATTTATAATGACTTTGCTCTTCATCATCTCCTCTCCCTGCAGCCATGCATGTGACCCAGCCTTGGCTCAGCATAGGGCTGTTATTGAGGTGTCCTGGTCACGGTGGATGCTGCTGACACATGATGGAAAGATGTCAAGTGGACCATCAAAGCGAGTTTATCACAGGGAGCCCTTGTCTGCATGCAGCCCTTTGGACTGACTTGAAATAAATTTGGGGTGGTGGGGACAAGATAAATTACAGAGTCTTCTGGTCATCAGATGAAATAGTATAGGGGGAAAAAAAAGAACACAGGGTCCTTTGCTGGGTGAGGAGGGGGGTGCTGGGCTGACACGAGTTGGGATGCACATGACAGGGTAGAGGAGGCTGTGTCCTGAAGGCACTCAGGGCATGCACATGGGGGTGAAACCCTCTTCCTGACCCTTCCCCAGGGTGAGAGTGCTTTGTGCATTGTGTGGGGCTCATATCCAGGTAAGAAAAAAGCCTTGCCTCCCCAAAAAGGCAAAAAAAATGGGGGGAGATGCTTTGCCATCCTTCTACTTGGTGGCTGTACTACAGGTCCTTGTGTCAGGCAGTTTGTCACTGAGCGCTGCTGAGTGTGCAGCTGGCAGAGATCTGCGGTTGAAATGAAGACAAGGGTCCAGTCTCAGGCTGTAAATTACTGCTCCTCTTGCAAACTTGCCAGCCTGTGAAGCAGGGCGCTCCAATGCGTGCATTAGGGCTGGGATAGATTTATGTCATGGGCTGAGCGTGCCAGATTTGCTCGGTTTTACTCCAGTGCCACTAGGTGGATGCAGAAATACATGCTTGGGGAACAACTGCTTTAAATTCCCAAGGTCAGCCATGTGCTGCCACACTTGCTTGGGTCTCGCTTTTGCTTGGGTGGTTGGTGACAAATGTCAATTGCTCATGGGCAGGAAGGCTTCATCCAGCTTAGGAAATCCTTCCTACTGGTGCTCAGCATATGGGCTGTGCTATTCCTTGTACAGGAGTCCCTTTCCTTTGCTTGTGACCCAGATGTCTGGAGCATCAGCAGATGTCTGATGGAGGCTCTGGAGGAGTGCTTGAGCCATATGTGCTCCGACTGAGTTATCCCTCACTGGCAGGAATGGTGGGGCACCACTGCTGCTGGTTTCCATATGCATGAGGCTCTGTAACCTTTAGAACATGTCCTTTAATTAAATATAAACTGCTAACATCGCTTTCCCAGCTTGCAGCATGCCTTTTCATCTCTTCAAATGATCTCACATTAAAGACCTAGAAGGAGGCACGCATCCTCCCGGGGGGAAAGCGGGGAGGATGGGAAGTTCTCAGTGTTAGAAGCTCATAAATAGACATTTTGGCTCCTCCCAAAACGCCTCATGGATGAAAATAATGCTGGACCTTGTCCAACAGTCATTCTCCATGTCTGTCCCACCACTGATGGGGGCTTGCGGTCCACGCTACAGTGCAAGAAGACACTGAGAAGGTGTTGAGAAGAGCTGTTGCCTTCTTCAGGGCTTCTTTGGCGCTTGGACCAGACGATCTCAGAGGCCTTTTCAAATCTTAACGATCCAGTGATCCCAATTTGGCAGTGCTCTGTCCTCACCAGGCGCGAGCCATGGCCAAGATGGCGACCACGTGGCCCTGGGACAGCTGCAGGGCGACAACTTCCCAACCGCTGCCCCTTGAACCTCCTTCTCCCAGCCCCAGACCCAAGGCTGTGTTGCTGTTTACGATCTTTAAAGCCAAGACTAAAGTGACGGTGACTTTCCTGGATCATTTTCTGTCGATTTTTGGGAGAAAGGGCTATTCCAATTATTTTGAGTATCAGGTTACGGGTTAAGTTTAGAGTTATACTGTGGGCTAATACAATTATCTTTAGAGCTCCTAATAGGGTCATTTAATACAACATTAGCCATCATTAATGACTGCCTGGAGGACCAATCACAATAAAGACTGGAGGGCTCGCTTCGCAGAGCCGTTAGAATTCGAACATACCACTTCCGCGTTTCTGCGCGCATGCGCCGTGCCGCCTGGAGGACCAAACAGCATAGAGATTGGCGGACTGGCGGCGCAGAGCGGCTAAAGCGAAGAGACTCCACTTCCGCATTTTTCCCGCAGATGCGCAGTAAGTTCGGGAGGACTTATCACCATAGAGACGGGCGGCACAGAGCGGAGACAGCAGAGCGGCGCTCTGCGCAGCTCCGGGCGCGCTCTATGGTACTCTGCGGGGCAGCGCGGGGACTCGGCTGGGTCCGGAGCTCCCGGAGCAACTTTGACCGCGGCCGCACCCGGTGCAGTTCCACGCTTTGGCCACGCGGGGGCAGCAGAGACCGAGGAAAGGGCTGGAACCAAAATCTTCCTGCTAAGTTTGACGATCAGGAAACGAGGGCAGGTTTGCAGAAAGCACGGGGCCAGGCTGATGTTTCCTCAGCCTCTGTCCTGATTATATTTTTTAATTTTTTTTTTTTAATAAAAAAAAATAGGCCCGGCTGGAGGGCGGGATGGAGCCTGCATGCAATGCTCCTGCACACCCAGCAGCTGCCACGTGAGAGCTGTGAGCAATCAGAGCCACCTGGGGCTGCTGCTCCGTTGAGGGGCTCTGTTTTCCCTCTGCTTTCCCAGCAGCTCTTGGAATAACCACTTCCAGGACCCCACAGATGCACACAGCCAGGGCTTTTCCATTCCGAGGGGCCTAGGGGCCAAACCCAGAGCATCCCCTTGTCCATTTCCAAGAAGGACACGATGGTTGCGTGAGGGGACGCTGCCAGAAGCGCTGAAGTTGCACGGTGCAACTTGCACAAGAGAGGAAACCGTGGCATGTGCTCAGCGCTCCGGGTGTGCTCGGTGCAGACATCCTGCTGCAGGGGGGTTTCCCAGATCTGCTCTCAGCAATCAGTTTCTCAGTTTCTGCTGAGAATTGAGCACACTTCTTCCTCATTGCTGCAACCCCGTGCCTGTTGCTGGGCAGATCATCACGCTTCCTTTCCCTGCCGGCTGTGCTGGGTTCTCCCCAGGCGTTGCTTGTTAGCTGATGGGCGAGGAAATCCTCCGTAATGCCAAGGCAAATGGTGGAGCGGATCACGGATGTGGAAAAAAAAAAATGAAGTGCTCGAGATCCGCGCTGAGAGGAGCGCTGCCTGCTGCTTTTGTGTGCTCAGCATGAGTCACTGGCCGCAGGTAATCGCCTTCGGTGCAGGGCAGGTTATCGTGCTCCTAAAAGCAAAGGTTCGTTTTGAAGAGCTGGCTGTGCACAGGGCAGGGACATCACACGCTGGGGAGTGTTATTTCTGCACCGAGAAGCACGGACCTGAGCTCCATCCAATAAAAACATTTGCTTCGTCCCCCTTCCTGCAAAACAAACCCTGCATGATGGTGGCTTTGGGCATGCAGCAGTGCAGCTGAGCGTGAGCTGGGCTCTTCCTGACAGTGGTTTTGCTGCAGCTGAGCCCCCTGCATCCCCATCACCGAGGTGGGAGAAAAGGGGGAGGGGGGCGGGATGCAAAACCCCTGTTGGGGCAGAGCTGCTGCATTTCCTTGCAGGATGCAGAGCTGCCAAGTCTCTTTGGGGCACAGTCCGCATCGCTTCCCTGCCTGCTGCTGCGGGGGGGGGGGGGGGGGGGATGGTGTAAGGACTACAAATCCCGGCAGCTCCCACGCTCCTCCCTTCCGCTGTCGCTGCTCAACGCGGCCCCGGCGCGGCAGCGCACGGCCCACGCGTGGCCCTGCCATGAGCTCAGGTCAGGAGCACCCGGGGGGGAGGGGAGGGGAGGGGAGGGGAGGGGTGTGACGCGGTGGGGATCCGTGCGAGCTGCCACCTGCGTGACCCCATGCGTGCGGTCCAGGGGATGGCAGTGCCGGTGAAGCCCCGGTGTTGCCCGGCACGCAGGGCTCGCGTTTCCCCGCTGTTGCATTTTGCACCGACCCCAGCTCTCGCATCACGCGCGATGCCCGGAGGTCGCAGCTTTGCTCCGTTCCGCTCCGCTTTGCTCTCTTCTCTTTTCCTTTGCTTTCCTTCCCCATCCCCCAGCTTTGCCCGAGGGGAGGAGGGCTCAGCGCAGCCGTGTCCCGGCTGATGCCCCCCGATGCCCGTAGCGCTGGGAGCACTGCGAGCCCACCTCCGCTTTACGCCCTGCTGGCTTTGCACCGTTGCAGCCGTGCGGGATCGATGCGGCGGGGCCCGTTCCCCTGCTTAGCTCCGGATGCGCGCGGAGGGGGGGGGGGAGCCGAGTTTCGATCCCGCACCTTGGGGTTCCCGTTGGAAAGCGCAGGAGAACGGAGCGCTTAGCTCCGGATGCGCGCGGGGGGGGGGGGGGAGCCGAGTTTCGATCCCGCACCTTGGGGTTCCCGTTGGAAAGCGCAGGAGAACGGAGCGCGGAGCGATCCCCTGGAAGCGAGCTGCTTCGCGAGGCTTTGCAAACGGGAGCTGTGGCATCGGGCGTGCGCCGGCGGAAAGATGCGCTCGTTCCCGGCCGGCATCGGTGCGGGAACAGGAGCAGGGACCGCAGCTGCGCCGCGTTTTGTTTGCGGACGAGGCGTGGCGGTGCAAACGGGTTGTGCGGCTTCCGAGCGCTCTCTGCCCGCCCCTCCGTGGCACCGGGTGGCTTCCTGGGCGCAGCGCGGTGCCCCACGCGCGGCATCGCCGTGCTCAGTGCCCCGGCCCGGCCCGGTGAGATCAGCCGGGAGCTCCGCTCGTGGGCTCTGGGAAGCGGCCGGGATGGGAGCAGGTGAGGAAAGCCACGGCGATGGGGCTGGGGTGACGCGGGTGGGGGTCCCAGCGGCGCTGCCAGGTTAGGGACGCGATGGCCCGAAGGGTTCCGGCCGCGCACGCCGTTGCACGGCAAACGGAAAAAGGGTAAAAAAAGGCGTTTTCCGCCCGTTTCCCGGCACCCGGGCGAGGAGGAAAGGACAAGGGAGCAAAACAAGCCATGAAAAGCGCTGCGGGACGGCTCGCCTGGCGCTGCCCCAGCTCCGCTCCCCGCCTCGGGCGCTCTGCTCCGTGCCAGCTTCTGTCCCTTGGCAGCGTTGTCACAGAGCAGGGGACTGCCACCCCTGCCACCATCTGGGGGCTTTGGATTGCGTTCGGAGCCACTTCTGCCCCGGTGTCTCCTTCCGTGCCTGGCACAGCTCTCAGTGCCATCATAACGTGCTTTTCCCCCCTGCCAACCCCACGCACGCTTTGTTTTTTGCGCTGCAGACAGCAGCAGGCTGCTGGGCAGCCCACGGCTGGGCTACGGGACGCTGCAGCACGACACAGACCCATCCTGCATGGTACGTACAGGGCGCTGGGTTGGGGGGGAACCCAGAAGAGCAGAGCAGCCTGCTTGCAAGCAAATGGCACGAGCGAGCCCGTCCCCGTGTTCCTGCAGGAGGTGAGCGGGTACCGCAGCCAGCCGTGGCGCGCAGCCCTGTGCCACGCGTGCTGTGTGCTGAGTGCTGGGCTGCTGCTGCTGCTCTTCCACTGGAGACCCAGCCTGGGCGTGCGGGCCAGGTGCAAGCCCTGCGCCCTGGGGCAGGCGGATTGGGTCATCATCAGGGTGAGCGTTGGGCTTTTTTTTTTGGGGGGGGGGGGGGGTGTCCCGCTTCCATCCCCTGCGACGCTGTGTGTGTTGCAGGATCGATTCGGGCAGCGCTTCACTGCACGCGTGCAGACGGAGGCGTTGGGTGAAGGCAGGTGAGCAAAACCCACGTTTATGTGTGTGGGGAGGTGGGGGGGGGATTGGTAGAGATTGATGGCAGTCCTCTGCCCCGAGCAGCCTGGAGCATCACCCCGGGGCCAGGCTGGAGGACCGCAAGAGCAGCATCGCCGTTGGCGTGGCGGATGAGGAGGAGAGCCGGGACACCATCCACCTGCACCAGGAGGAGGTGAATTCTGCAGCCCAGCTTGGAGCCCGCAGACCCCCCCTCCCTGCTCCCCTGTGCCACCCACAGCCCTCTAAAAGTGCACCCCTCTCTGCTCAGCACAACGTCCTGCGGTACTATCTCTTCGAGGGGCTGCGCTATGTGTGGATGGAGAGGCGGCAGGCGTACTGCAGGGTCAGGTAGCTCCTCTCCCCCCAAAAAACAACCCAAACCCACCCCCAGGTCGTGCACCCGCACCGCAGCCTCTCTCCCTGTCTCAAAGCCTTTGCAAGTCTCCTCACTGTGCCCCTTTTGTTCCTGCTCCCGGCCTTGGCTGAGCACGCGGAACAAGATGCTCTCTCTTTCCCAAAGGGTTTTTGTTGCTGGGGACGTGGACGTGCTGTGTGTTCCGCTGTGCTCCCAGTCATTCTGACTCTGTTTTTCTCACTTCTCTTTCCCTCCCCCCCTCTCGCCACCCCCTGACCCCAGCGCCCTGGATGAAGGCTGGACCTGTGCAGAGCTCCACCTCTGTCGGGCTGGACTGGGCCAGCAGGACCAGAGCTCCAGGTGGGCATGCAGCAGCAGGGTAGGACACCTCAAGGAGGGTTTTTCTCCCAGGCAAATCGGGGTGCATGGTTTTTCCTCTCACAGTCTGACTTCAGAAGCAAGGACAGCCTTCAGGGCTCGGTTACAGGGGCTGATGTACCACTGCACTGTCCTTTAAATACCTTACATCTTTACCGTGCAGGAGAAAGATCTACGGCCCAAACCTCATCGAGGTGCCAGTCAAGTCGTACGCCAAGCTCCTGGTGGAGGAGGTGAGCACCCATGGGAGGACTGCAGACCCAGGAGCGTCCCCAGTTGGCTGCAGAGCATCCTCAGCCGTCCTGACCATGAGCCTCTCTCCAGGTGCTCAATCCCTTCTACATCTTCCAAGTGCTCAGCATCGTGCTGTGGGTCTGCGATGCCTACTACTACTACGCCGCCTGCATCTTCCTCATCTCCACCATCTCCCTGGGGCTGTCCCTCTACGAGACGAGGAAGGTTGGTGGTTGGACCTTGGGAAAAGCTTCACAAAGCCCAGCCCGCTTTGGGATCTGGCTTACTGGGGGCTTTGTTGGGATCTGGCTTAGTGGAATAACCCATTTCCGAAGCCAGCTGGCTGAGTGCAACCCATGCTCCAGTGCTTTGGGGAGGTTTCATGGAGTTAGGGGTCTTTTCCAACCTTAATGATTCCATAACATCTTCCAGTCCAGCTGTCCACTCCTCCCCACCATGCCCACCAGCCATGTTCCTCAGTGCCACATCTCCATGTTTCTTGGGCACCTCCAGGGACGGTGACTCCACCGCTTCCCTGGGCACCCAGCTCCAGTGCATCACCACTCTTTCACACCACATCCTCTGTATGTGGTCCCCAGCCTGGTGCACTCAAGACCCATTTGTCTCATGGCGCTTTACTTTGCTTGTTGAGCTGCTTCTGGCTCCTTCTAACAGCTCCCTCCCCTGCAGCAAAGCACCACGCTGCGGAACATGGCCAGGATGTCCATCAGCATCCGAGTCCGCCGTGCTGACGGAGGTGAGCGTTGACGCCTGCGATGAGCAAGGGCTCCTCTGGGATGGGGCCAAGCCCTTGGAAACATGCTTGGGTTTTCCTGCTGGGAGACCCAATGGGAGCACCCCAACCATGAGCTGGTGTCTCAGCACCTCTCTGCGTGCTCGGAAAGGGGCTCGGATGAGTGGTGGCTCTTATACCCTGTGGAATAGCATTGGGGTGGTTTGGGCTCTGGGTGCAAAGGAAGCTCTGGGTGCTGTCCCAGCAGAGGAGGCGGTGGTGAGCTCTGCAGAGCTGGTGCCAGGTGACTGCATCAGCCTGCCCTTGGACGGCGTGCTGGTCCCCTGCGACGCCGCGCTGCTGACGGGCGAGTGCATGGTCAACGAGAGCATGCTGACGGGTGAGAGCATCCCAGCGTCCCCGTCCCATCCTCGCGTCCACCCCCCTGCTTAGAAATTAGCAACGCTCATCACTGCTGGGTTCTTCCTGTAGGGGAAAGCGTGCCGGTGCTGAAGACGCCTCTCCCAGATGGTGGAGGGGCTGCGGGCACCATCTATAGCCCCAAGGAGCACCAGAGGCACACGCTGTTCTGTGGGACGCACGTCATCCAGGCCAGGTCCTACGTGGGGCAGGAGGTGCTGGCTGTTGTCACCCGTACAGGTAGCACGGCGTGGACACGTTGTGTCACCTCGGAGTGGTGGCTTTGAGCGTGCGTTGAGGTCCTCCTGCTCTTACCCCATAGGGTTTTGCACAGCTAAAGGTGACCTGATCAGCTCCATCCTCTACCCCAAGCCCGTGACCTTCAAGTTCTACAAGGATGCTGTGAAGTTTGTGCTGTTCCTCGCTGTGCTGGGTAGGGAGGCATTGCCTGGAGCAGCCAAATTCCTCATTGTGGTGGAATCCCCATCTCTTGTCTTTGTACCGCAGCCCGTTCTTTTCTCTGCGCAGCTTTTATTGGCACGCTGTACAGCATCCTCATCATGGTGAAAAACCAGGTAGGGTGAAGCCATCAGCCATGAAGATCCACCAGCTGATGCTGTCAGGATGCTCACCCCATTTACGCGCCTCGCCCGCCAGGTTCCCATGGGGCAAATCATCATCCGTGCCCTCGACCTGATCACTGTCATTGTCCCGCCTGCTCTCCCAGCTGCCATGACCGTGGGCTCCATCTACGCCCAGAACAGGCTGAAGAAACGTGGCATCTTCTGCATCAGGTTGGGCATTAGGGACAGGAAGAGCGGTGCTGCGTCACCACGGGCTGCCCAGGGAGGGGGTGGGGTCCCCGTCCCTGGAGGTGTTCAACGTGGAGATGTGGCGCTGAGGGATGTGAGCACGGTGAGGGGTGGGTTGGGGTTGGACCGGATGCTCGTCGTGGCCTTTTCCAACCTTAATCATCCTGTGGTTCCACGCTCAGCCCACCCCGCATCAACCTGTGCGGGAAGATCCGCCTGGTGTGCTTCGACAAGGTGAGTGCTTGGCCCGGCTTCACGCCTTGGCTCCCAGCTCGGAGCTGCTCCTGTGACCCCCACCGTGCTCCCCCACCCTGCAGACGGGGACGCTGACAGAGGAAGGTTTGGATGTGTGGGGGGTGGTCTCCCTGGAGGACGGACACTTCATGCCCATCGTCCACGAGCCGCGTCGCCTGCCCGCCGGTCCCCTGCTCCATGCTCTGGCCGCCTGCCACAGCATCACGTTGCTGCAGGGCCAGCCCGTCGGGGACCCCGTGGACCTCAAGATGCTGGAATCCACCGGCTGGGTAAGGGGAGCGGTGGGATTGGTGTGTGGAGGGTGGTGGCACGCGTTGTGCTTGTGCCTTGCTTCCAGCGCCTGGAGATGGCGGAGGAGGGCGATGAAAGGGAGCTGCCCGGCTTGCAGCGCTTTGGGACAAAGGTGTTGGCCACGATGAACCCTCCACCCGAGGAAGAACAGCCGCCGGGCAGGGTGAGTGCCTCGCAGCGTCCAGCGGGGAGGTCCCGGTTGGGTGCTAAGAAAAATGTCATTTCCAAAGGAGCGGTGATGTGCTGGCACTGCCGCCCGGGGAGGTGTTGGGGTCACCGTCCCCAGAGAGGGTTAAGAACCGTGGAGATGTGGCACTGAGGGACACAGCGGGCATTGTGGGGTGGGCTGGTTATTGAGCTCGGTGACCTCAGAGGTCTTCTCCAGCCATCATGATTTTACGATGTTAGGGTTAGGGGCTATAAATGGTCACGCTGGGGATGGGTCGGTGGTTGGGCTCTACCTGAGAGGTCTTCTTCGTGGCTCAATGATTCTGTCCCCAAATTGCAACCCCGAGTGCCGCCCTTCACACTCCTGGGTTGCGATGCCTTCCAGAAGCACCGCTCGCCCCTGGGCATCCTGCGCCGCTTCCCCTTCTCCTCCACCCTGCAGCGGATGAGCGTCCTCACGAAGCTGCCCGGGGACGACGTGACCTGGCTCTACCTCAAAGGGGCCCCGGAGGTGGTGGCCAGCCTCTGCAGCACGGAGACGGGTGCGTTCCCACGCTGCCTTCCTGTCCCCGTGCCTTTGGGAGCCGTTGGGAGCCCGCTGTCCCCGCGGCAGTGCCCGCGGATTTCTCCCAGGTGCTGCGGCACTACAGCGCCGACGGTTTCCGCGTGCTGGCCTTGGCCTGCAGACCCCTGAGCGCGGTGAGGAGCTTCGAGGACGCCCTGGAGCTGACGAGGTCGGTGCACGCAGCTTTGGCTTTAGGTCCCGTTGGCTTTGGTGTTGGGTTTGGTGTTTGTCAGAGGTTTGCACTCTCCCCCTCGCCCCCGACCCTGCATCCTTTCCTTGTGGTTTGGGAGGTGGTGCCGTGCAGCTCGCTGTGCCCGGCAGGGATGCAGCAGAGAGCGACCTGAGCTTCCTGGGCTTCCTGGTGATGAAGAACGTCCTCAAGATGGAATCGGCGCCCGTGATCACGCTGCTGAGGAACGCCGGCGTGCGTCCCGTCATGGTGACAGGTGGCACTGCCATGGGGACACGGGGCTGGGGGAGGGAGGGTGGGCAAGGAGGGGCTGCGGGGTTCTGACAGCACGGGTCAGTGGTGAGACCCCAGCGGGAGGTGGGGGCTGTGGGTCTAGGGGTTGAGGGATTGGGGTCTAGGGGGTCTAGGGGACGTGGGATTGGGGTTTTGGGGGGTTGTGGGTCATGGGATTGGGGTTTTGGGGTTAGGGGACATGGGATTGGGGGTTAGGAGACGTGGGATTGAGGTCTAGGGGTTGTGGGTCATGGGATTGGGGTCTAGGGGCCAAGGGGACGTGGGATTGGCGTCTAGGGTTGTGGGTCATGGGATTGGGGTTTTGGGGTTAGGAGACGTGGGATTGGGGTCTAGGGGTTGTGGGTCATGGGATTGGGGTCTAGGGGCCGAGGGGACGTGGGATTGGGGTCTAGGGATTGTGGGTCATGGGATTGGGGGTTAGGGGACATGGGATCGGGGGTTAGGAGACGAGGGATTGGGGTTTTGGGGTTAGGGGACATGGGATTGGAGGGTTAGGAGACGTGGGATTGGGGTTTAGGGTTTAGGGGTTATGGGACTGAGGTTTAGTGGTTATGGGATTGGGGTTTAGGGGTTAGGTTCTGGGTTTAGAGGCTGAGGTTAGGGATTACGAGCTGAAGCTAGGTGCTAGGGTGTGGGGCTGGGATTAGGGTGAAGGGTTGTTAGGAGTCCCAGACCCTGTTTTACGTACGTCCCCACGACTTGTTTGCATCGCGTCCCTTTTGCATCCCTTGCTGGTGGGTTTGGAGAGGTCGGGAGGTGTCGGCTGCTTCTGCAACCAACACCCTTAGAGCTGGGGTGAGCGCACTGAGCAGCAAAGCCCCTGTTACACCACTGTTACACCATCAGCAGCGTAAAAGCCCATGTCCTGTCAGCACCCCGATGTGCACAGCCCACGCAGTGCCCTGGGGGGGGGTTTCCAGCAAAGCAAGCAGAGCTCTGAGCGCCGTGCCAGCCTAGGTTTGGTTACTCCATGGTACTACACAACTACTCACACCACCACCACCTGCAGGAGACAACATGCTGACGGCTGTGAATGTGGCCAGGAGCTGCTGCATGGTGGGACCGACCGAGCGGGTCATCTTTGTCACTGCTTCGCCGCCCGGCCGCGACCAGCCTGCATCTGTCAAGTTCATCCCCGCGGAGCTCTCGCAGGGCGAGAAGCAGCCAGAGGTGAGCTGAGAAGCAGTCCCAAAAACGTGCTGCCTGTCTTGTAGCACGCTGATGGACTGCTCTGCCCGATGCAGGATGCCCAGCAGTGGGACGGCCGCCTGCACCTGGCGCTGAATGGGAAATCCTTCGCTGTGCTTCAGGAGCACTTCCCTGACCTGCTGCCCAAGGTGAGTCCCCATCCCCGTCCACGTCCCATCTGTGGGGTGCTGGTCGCTGGGACCAAGCCATCCCCTCCTTGCAGATCCTTGTCCGAGCCACTGTGTTTGCCCGCATGTCACCGGAGCAGAAGACTCAGCTGGTGTGCAGCCTGCAGGAGCTCGAGTGAGTGCCCCAGCCCCGAGGCTTGGGGGGCAGCGGGGAGCAAGGGGACACGAGGCATCTCTTGGGTGCTGGAGGCTTTCCCAGCGTGCTGTTCGCATCCTGCCCTTTCCCAAACTATCCCGAACGCCGAGATTCGACCTTGAAAACCCCAAATCTCCCTGTGCCAGCGTTACAAACTCTACTTCTTCTGCAGCTACTGCGTGGGGATGTGTGGGGACGGGGCCAATGACTGTGGGGCGCTGAAGGCGGCCGACGTGGGCATTTCGCTTTCGGAGGCTGAAGCGTCCGTGGCATCGCCCTTCACCTCCTGCCACGCCAACATTGAGTGTGTGCCCACGGTCATCCGGTGAGCGGAGAACCCACAGGGGCTTCTCAGTGCCTCCATCCCCTCTTTGGGATGGGGTTTGTGGCAGGGCTCTGCTGCTGTGCTGATGGTGGTTCTCGCTGCAGGGAGGGAAGGTGCTCGCTGGTCACCTCCTTCGGGGTCTTTAAGTACATGGCCCTGTACAGCCTGGTGCAGTTTGTGTCTGTGCTGCTGCTCTACACAGTGAGTCCATCTGTCCTGGGGATGGGATGCATCAGCAGGGCCGTGGGAGGTGGAGGAGGACCGCCCTGCATCCGTCAGCAATACTCAGGGATGCCTGGTCCCCTCCCTGCTCCTGGGTTTTCTCCCACGGCGTGTCCCCATAGCTGAGAGCATTCCGTGTCTCCCTCCCAGATCAACACCAACCTGAGCGACTTCCAGTTTCTCTTCTTCGACCTGATCATCACCACCACTGTGGCCGTGCTGATGGGCCGCACGGGTCCTGCCAAGGAGCTGGGGGTGCGCCGGCCCCAAGGGGCACTGATCAGCGTGGCGGTGCTGGGCAGCCTGCTCCTGCAGACTGCTCTGCTCATCACTGTGCAAGTCCTCAGCTACTTCATCACCGTTTCTCAGAGCTGGTACGGGGCCTGGCCATGGGGAAGTCGTTGGCCAAAGTCAACGCGGATGGCGCTGGCCAAAGCCAAGGGGGTTGGCACCGAAAGTCAACTTCAGTCGCCACGCTGATCCTCTGTCTCTTCTCTTTAGGTATGTGCCACTGAACAGCACGGTGACAGCTCCCCAAAACCTGCCCAATTACGAGAACACAGTCCTCTTCTGCATCACTGGCTTCCAGTACCTCATTCTGGCCGTTGCCATGTCCAAGGGGTACCCATTTCGAGAGCCACTCTACACCAACGGTGAGGATGGGGCTGGCCGTGAGCAAGGGGAGACCTCACGCTTTCATCTCCCTCCTCAACTCTCTCCCTCCTCGCCCTCAGTGCTCTTCCTGGTGGTCCTCATGCTCCTCTTCGGCCTCATGATATGGCTGACCCTGTACCCGTTGGGCTTCCCCAAAACCCTGCTGAAGCTGCGCGACATTGATGACTTGAACTTCAAGCTGCTGCTGTTGGGAATCGCCACGCTCAATTTCTTCTCTGCCTTCGTGCTGGAGGTGAGTAGCAAAGCAAAGGTTTGTAAGACCACCATTCTCATGGATCTGTCCAAGAAACCCCCACAACCTGCTTTTCTTGTATCTTTGCCACAGACTGCGCTGGACTATGGATTGCTGGGCTGCTTGCGTAAGCTGCGCCGGAAGAAGGCATCCAGAAAGCTGTTCAAGAGGCTGGAGAAGGATCTGAGCCAGCAGCCATCCTGGCCACCCCTTAACGAACCTCTCTTTGCTACCCCTCGGATGTCCATTGCTGTGAGATAGCCAAACCTCACTCCTCCCCGCTCTGCGGGTGAGCGCTGCGCTCTTGTATTTATTTCTCCTGGTCCCAAGGCTGACCGAGGGCATCTGGTGCCTGGCTCCGTGTCCATCCCGTGGGATGCAGCATAAATGTGAAGACAATCCCATCTTCCCAATGGGGGAGACCCTCAGCATCACAACCACGAAGCCATATGCTCCAGAAACCACGTGCTTGGTCCCATGGCCCCGCGAGAAGAGGTGGTGGGAGATGCTAGAGACGAGAACTCGGGGGTCCACGTGGGGGTCCCTCCTGCCTTCAGCCCCATGCCCTCCTGCCTGGTCAGAGCTGTGAATTGAAGCTGTCCCTCTTGTGCTGCCGGTGGTGGCACCCACCGTGGCCACGGGGCTCTGCTCACTGTGAAGGAAACCTCCGCCCTCCCTGCTGGCCACCTCGATGTGTAGGAAATGTTTACAAACCACCCCAGCTTGCCAAGGACGTTCTGAGCCAGCTGTCAGCAGCGAGGGGCTTTGGAGCATCCAACGCAGAGCCCAAACCCCTATTGCACACTCATGCATTTTGGCCCTTTGGTCCATGGGAGCAGCTGGAAGGGCGTCCATCCGTCCATCCACCCCCTTCCAGGTCAGTGGGAGGTTTTGGCATGGGATCCCAGCACACTGGTGATGCTTCTGCTGGGCCCTCCAGCTGCCAGCAGGAGCTTTGTAGCATTAAACCCCCCCCCCCCTTCCCCCAAATCTCTATTTTTATTTCTATTTTTAACTCCATTCCAGTGCGTAAAGGGGTGGAGAAGGGTGTACCTCTTCTGGCTTTCAAGTGGTTCTGGTGCGAGCACGTCTAATAAATCAACACTATTTTCGTGAGCACACTGTGGAGCTGTGGGGCAGGGGGATGGTGGAAGGAGAGCAGTGGGTCAGGGTGAGGGTTGGGGTCGTTTTGTTCTCCAGTGGGGCTGGAAGATGCTGCAAAAGCAGAGAGCTCAGGGATGGCACCACTGAGATGTCGGAACGGGCAGAAGTTGACTTTGGCCAACGCCAACCCCAGCGTGTTTCCAGCTGGAATTTGCTAGC